>NW_019385011.1:286960-293451 GCF_000671375.1 Centruroides sculpturatus | reverse complement strand
TTAAACTACTATAAAATAGTACGACATTTAATAGTTATTAATCCTGATTAATACTTTTAGTAAGTACTACAGATTTAATATAGAGATTGCATGCTTTTAACATAATTATTAACTAAATGTTATTAATTCTTCTCCCATTTTCGAAAATTCCAGAATTTATTCTAAATGTAATATCGCCGTCTTCCTCCGCGACCCTTTCACTTTTAAAAATCCGCATATAAAATAGTACGACATTTGATTGCTAATAACTCTGATTAACTCTTTTAGTGAATACTACAAATTTAATATAGAGTTTGTATACTTTTAACGTAACTATTAACTAAATTTTATTAAAATTTATTAGATGCCACTCCGACAGTTCCCTTGTAAGTTTACCATTTAGGATTTTTAATTAGTTATGATTAAATATGCAATTAGTGGTTGTTTTGAATTTGTTTTCCCTAGAAGTCCTAAAAACTGATATTCTGAGACATTTCTTAAGAATAGAATAAGGTTATGTACAGAAAAAGTTTTGGAATCACTGATTTAGTCAGAACATCTATTATGAAATCTTTTACTTGGTCCTAAAGTTTGAAGCTCAAAAATACAGTAATACCTCGACTTACACGAACCCGGAATTACACAATTTCCAAATCTCGTTGATTCGTCTTTTGTTTGAGTGCAACGCAACTCTTGATTACTCACTCCCTCCACACTATTGTTCAGCTTACATGTTCAGACATGTTGCACAGAATCGATGCTTAGCTACAATTTATTTTGTGTTTGTTATTTCTAAGGAGACTTGAGAGAGACTACTATGTCATCCAAACGAAGTAAAACTGATTCTTCTGCAACAAGAAAAGAAAAACTTTATCTTTGGAATGTAAAGTTAACATTATTAAAAACTTCCATACAAAAATGAAAATTTGTGAATTAGCAAAGAAGTTTGATCTACCGGAATCGACGGTCAGAACAATTATAAAAAGTAAACAAAAAATTCTCGAAGCTGTGAAAAATGTTCAATCCTTAAATTAAGCATCATTTTTAAACATCATGGTATTATTGCTGAGATGGAAACAATGTTAAAATTATGGTGTGATAATCAAGTAAATGTGAAAAATTGTCCTGCTGATCAGAACACGATGTGCTATCAAGCTAAGCTGGTTTTTGAGAGATTGAAAGAGGATGCTGGAGAGGTGGCTAAGATGAAGAGTTTAAAGTTAGTAAGCCAATTCGAAAGTCGCTGTAATTGGCATAGCATTGCAGAAAGTGGAGAGGCGGCAAGTGCTGATAAAGAGAAAGTCTTACTATCCAGAGAAATTCAAAGCTATGATAGATGAAGGTGGCTATACCAGCCAAACCATATTCAACATAGATGAGACTGGCCTGTTCTGGAAGAAGATGCCTAAAAGAACTTTTATCGCGTGTGAAGAGAAAACCTTTCCAGGTTTTAAGGCCGCCAAAGATTGATTGACAGTGATGGTTGGCGTGAATGCAGCTGGTGATTAAAATTAAAACTCTCTTAGTTTATTGTTCGGAAAATCCAACAGCATTGAAAAATAAATCAAAAGCTGGCTTGTCTGTAAAAGGGAAGCTGCCACCCAAGCTTTATGCTTGGGTGGCAGCTTCCCTTTTACAGAACTGGTTTGGTCATCACTTCATACCTGAAGTCAAACGTTACTGCCAATCTAAACAAGTTCCATTTAAAGTGATGCTAATAACTGACNCAACATGTTTGTATATTTTGTTTGTGATACAGGATGTCAATAATTTGTAGTGTGTTGGAAGACATGTAATTGGTCTGTATTGTGTGGGGTCTGTGGTTTTGTTGTTTTTAGGTTTCATGTAGGTAATGCCCCGAGTAAGAAATTTTCATTATTATTATTATTATTATCATAAGCTCAGAAACTAGAAAATCAGTACTTTATCAAACTACTGTACTAACAATTCTGGAAGGCAGATTAATTTGCAATTATTGAATATACTATAATATTAAAATTACAACACATTATTAATTAACAACAATAGCAAAATCATATTACAATAAACAATTATTAAAATTTGTATAGTAGAAAAAGAAACTAATCAATATACCATATATCACAAGGCCATCTTTACTCTCCTTATGATGTATCCTTAAATGATTCATCAAATGTTCTGGTAGCTTAAAATATTCATGATCAGGATTCAGTGGTGGATAAATTTGAACACTGCAAGAATCTAATTTATGATCAGCTGACATGGCTTGTTCAGAACTATGATGAAATATTTCATCTTCATGATCTTGGCTAATTAAAATAGATACTGAAGCAAATAATTCTATTCCTTGTTTAAAAGCTTCATATTCACGTGCAAGATTTGGTGTTCCATTTATAGTAATACTGGGAAGTTCAGGTTGTAATACCATTATGTATGATTCAGACTGTGGTATTTTTAGAGATTTACCATTTTTACAGCTAAAATAAATATAAAAAACAATAATTTTTGTATCAGTAAACTTTGAAAATGCTTAAATATCTTCAAAATTGAATTTATTTCTATTAATTTGAAATTAATAATATAAAAATTTGATTATATTTATTTTTTACTTTTATTTTTTATTATATAAATATATTACTTTGTTCAGTTTATTTGAAATTTTGATAGCACAAAACAAGATAAGTAATATAAGGATTAATTAATTAATACTAATTGTATGTGTGCAGATAAAATCACATATACATAAAATAATGAATACAGAAAGTTTTTATTTGGGAAATTCCAAAAATAATTATATACTTTTATAACACTTTTATGAAATTGTTTTTAGCATTAATAATATTTAAATAATATACAAAATATAATATTAAAACATCATTCTAATGTCTTTGTTTTGATAGAGACAGATTTAACTATAAACAAATATATTTATAACAAATTTCAAATGCCATCTACTAAAATACTATTCATTAATATACACTGTCTAAAATTAGTTATCATCATCACTTAATAAATTTCCATTGTGTAGATTATAAATTAAAGTGCACACATATCTTTCTAATTCTATAAGTTTGAAATTACCACAAAAACTAAATTTTTATTATTAATAAATAAAAATTTTCATATAATTTAAGTAGAATGTAATACTTACGATATAGAAGTTGAGACGTGAAGACTACGTCTACCAGGAGTAGGAAATTCTCGAGAATTGACATAACCAATTTGGGCCATCAAGTCTTCTAAATTTGATTTTTTATTTCCTTCAATAATAACTTCTGTAAGTTCTGAATTGCTCAACAACTCCTAAAACAAAACAATTTTCCATTTAAAAAAAAACCTTTATAAAATAACTCAGTATACAACTTTATTCATCAACTTGTATAAGAAAACTTTAAAATGTAATTATATTCACCATTCCTGGTTCTAACATATTTGAAGGAGGAACTTCTAAACCTTCTTTACATCTATGTAAGCATGATAATACTTCTGGACTTTCCGTGTGACCACGCAACACTGATAATCCAGCAAGATATCCACGAAAATGAAACAGCATCTTATTTTCTTTACCTAAGGAGAATATAAAACCAATGTAATTTAATTTATAACAAAATATTTCATTTTAAAAATAAAATTTTTATTTCTTTGGAATTCCATTTAACCAAGAACAGAACTTTTCAGATGAACCATTAACAATTAAAAGAACCATTTTAACTAAGACCACTGACTACTTCTACATCATTATTTTTGTATGGGCTTGTTCAGAAAATTATAAGCAGAGTATCCACAAGTTACTTTGCTGTGTGATTTGAATGCTTTCAACGTTGCATGCATGACCTCAATAAATTGAGCATCAAAACCTTGTGATTAAGTGGAAATTAGATGCTTGAGCTAAATAAACCTTTTTACAAGGCAAATCACATGCAGACAATCAACAACTAGTAAACTCCATAAGATGCATTTGATAAAAAAATGGCCAGGACATAAGTTACACTTACAAAATTTAAGAAAATTCTTAATATAGACAATACATAAAAGTGTCTTCTAACTTTGACCTTTTGCAAGCACATAGGAAATTAACAGTTCCACGACAGAGTCGACCTTTTCTTAGAGGCAACTCGTCTGCCTCAATATGTTAAACTTGTAAAATCTTCCCTCTGGCGATGGCACAATTAAAAAATAACAAATATATTTGATAAAAATGTATTTATTACTTTTTTAAAATCATCCATCAAATTGTTTATGTCTGGTTTATGTCATTTTCTACAAAATGGATCAGTGAATGGACACATTAAATGAGAAAATAATAGAATAATGTTTCATTTTCTTTTTTTCTACAAGAACAGGTATGTTGCCAGTGATGGCTCCGGAAATATGCAAAGGAAGTGCTAAATTTCAGAAATTGTAAATATTGGAATAATTAGAAGTACTTTTTTTTTATTAGCATGTGCAAAGGCAATCATATTGCAGACAATCTGATAAACCAAATTTGCTGTTATATATGTTTTAAAAACAACGTTTTAAAGTTCAAACAACTTTAACTTTTTATTTTTTGGGCAATAGAAGGGTTTAAACCTCTCTAGCATGTCCTTTGTATTCACCACCATGTCAGATGATGTAATCATCTTAATGTGTTTTATTTATTCTTCTTTTTTCTTTGCCAGATAACACGAGCAGAAGTCACATGATTATTATGTTGGCTTGGCACAGCAAAATTACTCACGTGGATATCCAGCTTAAGAGGCAAGTTCAACTCCCAATTTTGGAATTCTTACATTTTGACAAAAATTAAGACATAAATATAAGTTGATCTTTTAAACAAATTTTTTTGATTGCTTGATTAGTAGAGGCTCCCAGAAATAAAATAAAAATATTTTGATAAGTTATAAAATGTCCACCAAACACAAATTCCTGCTCTGAAAATGTATATTTAATACAAAACTAATGTCTTTGATTGTCATAAGCAATCATCATCAGGTTACAGATATATTCTAAGTAAGAACATTTATTTGGAACAGACAAATTTAAAAGGTCAAGACACTATCTAATTGATTAAAAATTAAAAAGTGACTTCAAATAATGATGCCCATGCTTCTGGAAATGCATTATTTTCCTTAAAATTGATTTATGTTCTCTCCCTATAAGCCTGTAAATTTCAAATTTCTCTAGATGTTTGAGTTGGTTTAATTGGCTCATGTGATGTAAAAGTTTGGCTCAGCTGAGATGCACTTGAACTTGTTGATCCATTGCAAATACAGCCAGTACTGTAGTATTGTGACCTTTTTCAATGATAACTGCTCCTTTAAATATTGGTTGAGTGGGCAGGTCATGGACCCAATCTACTGCAAATCCTGGACACCCCTGTGGTCTAACTGTAATAGTGTATACTCCTGGGAGTTGCAGCTCACTTAGAGGATCTTTATAATTCCTAATCAAATGGTATATTAGGTAGCACCTGAAGGCAATAGAGATGTTATTGACTCTTGCTATTTCTTTGTAAGTTTGTTTGAGTTGTTCAATATACC
This sequence comes from Centruroides sculpturatus, assembly GCF_000671375.1. Classification (NCBI taxonomy): domain Eukaryota; kingdom Metazoa; phylum Arthropoda; class Arachnida; order Scorpiones; family Buthidae; genus Centruroides; species Centruroides sculpturatus. The sequence goes on along the minus strand of NW_019385011.1, from coordinate 287,971 downwards.
CTGCTGGATTAAATATACCATCGGTTTTTACTATAAATTTTTGATAAGTTATCAAAATCAGTTGTTTTTACCATATTCAACAGAATCTAACAGCTTAGTTTTGCGAATGGTTCAAAAAACATCAATAAATTAATTATTTACAATTGTGCCAAAAACTTAATTCCCAGACAGTTTATTGGCTGCAGCAAAACAGGTCACAAGTTGGTTGATGTTAAGTATCACTAAACAATTGATATACCAAAAATTTTAGTGTCAGCTTAACTCTGAAAAATATATAATATAGACAGTTATTGAAATCAAGGAAAACTTTATCAGACTCAAATATAAAATGAAGCTTGAACATTGATAAAAAGCAATTTTTTTCTTCTTTAAAACTGAAAGAAACATCAACTAATATTCAAGCCAATATAATATAATATAAACATTGTTCAAAATTAACAAATCATTAAAATTAATAGAGAGCTCTTGATAAGACATTTTTAGTTCAGTTATTTAAATTCTCTTCATAACAGAAGAAATCAATTCCAAATTACTTATTGAATGAAGTAATTGAAAAACTTGTTAAGTGACTTTATACATTTCTTGATGCCTGATCTAAAATTTATTCTTAACATTAATAATTTACTAATAGTGAATTAGATGTTAAATTTTTTTTATTCAAGATTCTTTTTAAAATTAGTTTTTTTTTAAGCTGCTATCACTGAACTAACAAGGGAACTGTCGGAGTGGCATCTAATAAATTTTAATAAAATTTAGTTAATAGTTACGTTAAAAGTATACAAACTCTATATTAAATTTGTAGTATTCACTAAAAGAGTTAATCAGAGTTATTAGCAATCAAATGTCGTACTATTTTATATGCGGATTTTTAAAAGTGAAAGGGTCGCGGAGGAAGACGGCGATATTACATTTAGAATAAATTCTGGAATTTTCGAAAATGGGAGAAGAATTAATAACATTTAGTTAATAATTATGTTAAAAGCATGCAATCTCTATATTAAATCTGTAGTA
>NW_019385011.1:273435-284743 GCF_000671375.1 Centruroides sculpturatus | reverse complement strand
CTATCTCTTCTATTTTTTTTTTTTTATATTAATATTTTTCTTTCATAATTATTTCACTATTATAAATTGTAAATTTCAATTTTGCTATAGTGCTTTATAAAATGGCTAAGATCACTAAAATTTTATATTTTTAATTTTTAGATTTTAAAAGAAACATTTAATAAGAGATTAATGAATATATTGCGAATAAAATTTTTAACATTGCTTCATTAGAAAGAAAAAAAATGTCCTTAAAGCATGAGAAGCAAAAGAATTACAAAAAATGTTTGTTTATTACTCAATGCTGAAAAAAAAAAAATGATAATTGTATAAACCATAAGCATATTGTCTATTAGATTACTATATTAACAAATGCAACATTACAAAATAAATACATAATTCACAAACATCAAACTCTTCTACAGTAAGAGGGGCAATCATTCTTTATTGTAAAGTCTCACATACACACATTAATTTTATCATTAATGATGATAATGTTAACTTTGTATTGTTTATCATTTGAACAGATGTTAATTTAAACACTCTGAAAATGAAAAAATTTATATAAACAATTACATCAAGTAAAAACTTCTGAATAATATAACTGAATTTAATTTCGATGATCCATACATCTTTTTAAATGATGCACAGAAGATCTTGTTCTTAAAGCACAGTGTACAGTGATCTAATAGGGTCATGTTTTTTGTATAATAATTTTACTAATTAAACATATTTAGATTTAAAATAAATTTACTGTTCCAAACATTTCAGTATCATTAGTTACTGAATTTTCAGATTTAATAAATACAACCTAAATAAATCTAAAAATTATTCAGCACAGGATTTAAAACAATAATATAGTATTGTAATAACACTCAAATTCAAGCAAAAATAATTTCAAATATTTTCAGAATAAATAGAACAAACAAATAATACATTTACTCTCTTAGATAAATTATAAACAAATTTCAATTTATTAAAAGAATATTTTCTATTTTTGCACATGTACTTTTAGTCCAACTTTGGAATGTTAATTTAACAGAATAATAAATTTAAATACTAACCTTGCCAGCAAGCTCCTACTACTAGTGTAGTGTTAATACCCTTTGCAGGATGCAGAGGCCAATCATCAACTATATCTGGATTTTTAGTATTTCCCTTGAATTTTTGTCCATCTATATACAAAACAGCCTGAAGTAAAAAGTTTCTATAAATTTTTATTCAAGTAGATAAAATAAAGTACTTAAAAAGATATTTTTTAAAATAATTTATTTCTTTGAAAGTTAAAATTAACTTGTTATTCACATATGAAAAAAATTTGCTTTACTTTTTAATTTGAATACAACATACTATATATCTTTTTATATTTATGAATTGTATTCTGCATGACTGTGATTAAAATATCAACTCTAGCAATTAAATTCATTTTGAGAATGAATTTATAAAACTTACAAAACAGTAAAAAAAATTAATTATACTGTTTTTTGGATAGTTAGTCTCTAAAAAATAATGAAATTTGAATTAAGCATGCAGGTTTTTCCCAACATCTCAAAGTAGAAAATTTCTATGAAACATTCTATAAGCAAAACTAACAAAGCAAAGAAGCAGTTATTGCTAATTTATAAGGAAAAAGTTTGAGTGTTACCAGACCCAATATGAACATACTAAATCATACCAAACAACACACCAAACCTAAAATAATACTAACATACAGTAAAAGCAAAAATGATAAATATACAACCTATATAGAATAGAAATGCAAGTACAGTGTAGTTGGTGAAACTATGCACAAGCATTATCTCCAGTAAGTAACCTTTAAGCCAAGAAACTGCCTAGTCTCAAAAACAAATCAAATAATCCATGACTACATTTAAATTCCACTTTTGCAATACTTTCATCACTATCATCCATTCTTTAAGTTTCAGTTTATTGAAAAGACTGGATATTTCTTCCTGAATGAAGATAACATCATGCTTTATTTATCTATTCAATCCACTCACACAAAAACCTTTCCATTTTATCCAATAATGAATGCAGACTAAAAGACTACTTTGCAAGGTGTCTAGCATTATTCAGACTGAATTTCTCTTGACTTTTCCAAGATTTTCCAAGTAACTTTTGATAAATTTCCAGCTTATAAAAATACTTATAAATTTACAGATCAAGCTGTCTTGCTATTAATAAGTGAGCACTCTTGGTATTTAATACTAGAATTTCATTAAAACTTAAAATTGACACCAGAAATAAAGATAAATTTAAAAACAATAATTTGTATCTGTTGCTTAAATTACAATACTGATATGTAAGATTATAATTTGACTTCGAAAAGACTAAAATATTTCAAATGAAGTTTGCAATTAGCTTAATGATGATGATAAGACTGGTTGATATGACATTAACCTAATGACAGGAAAAACCACTGACTTGGCTTTCAGTCTCTCTCTTCCTGAAGTTCTTATTTGATGAGTTGCCCTTTTATTTGCAGTTACCTCAATTTCTATCTTAGTGCTTGTGGCTTCAGCTCTTCTTTTTAAAACAAGAGCATTTCAGTAGAAAAAAACTGTCAACTTCATTATGTCACCCTTCAGAAAGCCCCTGCATTACTAATGGCATTGTACTGTTTGCAAAACAACCATGGAGTTTTCCTGACAATTTTCATCTATTAAAACCTGGTTTATGCTAAATCCCCCTTCCATAAAAGCATTTCCATATGAAAATATTATAACTTTCCATACAAACTTTGAAAGATTGCTTAACTACTCTCTTCTGTATAGCAAATTCAAGTAAACTTCATTCAGCCTGTCTCTGGACTTGAATACTTTTACCTTATTTATTGTTTATGGAGACATGACAGTTTGTAAACTCTCTTCATGTTATGGTTGTTGCCATCTGTTTACTGTTAATAACCCAATGCAATGGCCAGTATGACAAACTAACAGAAAAGACTAACTTGTGCCAGAAAGAACTCTTCTCCAAGGTAAAGTTGTACTCATTTCTGACAAAGTTTTCGCAATCTTTATAGAAAGATATGCAAGTCCCTTTGGAAATACTACTCTCATGCTTATTCACTGATAACTTGACTGTAGTCCTATGTCAACTTCAAGACTACTTTATAACCTAGGTTGATCTTCACTAGTTTCAAAGCAGTACATTTTTAAATAAAGTTAAGTTAGCTTCTCCTGCAAATTCAGACTTAAAAATTACATTACTTTCCCTAACATTTCCAGACCTGAATTTTCCAAATTTTTCAGATTGCTAGACACCCTTACTTTGCTACTAGTAGAACCAATAGCAACCTGTTTTCGAGATCCCTCCCCCCTCTCTGCTTGCAAACAGCAAAAATAAAAGTTTAGCCAAGATTAGCACATGCACAATGTCTCTATTTCATTCACCACAAATCAAAATGCTTAATTATGTCCAGTTTCATGCCAAGTGTAACACCTTTATGAGCTCTCAGGCCTTTTGCACCTTAGGACATATCTTGTTAACAGATGCACAAAATAAATTGAGATTAAAGCATAGATGCTCACACACACTTGATGCTGAGATGCTCAATATCTCTAAAACAGCTTGTAGCAAAACAAACATTAAATATTATTTTTGCTTTTTGTCTTTCTCATAAAAGCAAAAATCGTCTTGATTTCTTTCAGTTAGTGAGAACAAATACTAATGTAGGTGTTTAGTAAAAGCAAAATGGCATAAATTGAATTTTTATACACCTGTATTTAATGAAAATTTTGGCATTTTTATTTACAATTGACTTTTTATACAGATGACTAGAGCAACAGTAGTAAAATGTAAAGATTATACTTTCATGCTTTTAACAATGGAACATAAATTATTATTCACCAAAATTTTAATTTTACAAAAATTAAAGATAGAAAATGACTATTTTCATATTATGCCAAAAGTAGTAAGTTAATCTATTCTCATCATTCAATTTCACATCTGGTTATAAGAGTTCATGCACTGTAATGAATTTCATTTTATTGTCTTGAAATTACTGTAGGATTGAATATAGTATTTTAACCATTTAACAAGATTTCCTTTGTTATCAATAGACATAGCTATATAGGTTTTATATTACATGTTATTACCTAGCCATAACAGAATTTAATGCTATTACAATATCTTCATTATATTTCCCAGTGTATATAGATTTGTCTTTATATACTTTTGACTTAATTCTTAAAAATATTTTTAAATGAATTATTTTCTGGATTAATATCAGTGAATATTTTAAAATATAATTATAGTATTATATTCACTCACCGATGGGAAATTTACACTAACAGCATAATGATGCCATTGGTTATCACAAACTTCTGCTAGTTTCCAACGCCATTCAGCAGGTCTAAAAACACTTGGTCTTTCCTGATAAAATTCTCTTCTTAACAATAAAATTAGCCGACAATTTCGAATAAATATTGCATAATGATGCCTATTCATCTCTGTAAAATGATAAAGAATTTAATAATAATATATTCAAATCATTTAAATATGAAATATCTACATTTTACGAATAAGTAGTTAATTTTTTAAATTTAACGTACTGTGATCATCAGCATTACAAATGATATGCTCTTTAATATGAGTATTATTTTGATCCTGTGGTGGTTCATGTTTCATCCAAAATGCAACAGTAAAATTATCTGTTAAATTATGATTCAATGTCACTTCTGGAACCACAACAGCATTGGTAGCGCCATCAAATTCGTAAATTTGATCACTATCATGTCCATCATCCATGGGTAAAGTTCTTGTCCATTCTGCTCCAATTCCAGGACTTGGAAGCAAATCAACACTATCTGAACTTGCACCTAATATATATAATAAAAATAAATTTTAAATAACTATATTTTTATTTATTATTTATAATACATATATTAATATAATTTACCACACAATTTTCTTTGTGAATCTACTGAATAGGTGTCACGATCACAACCTTTTCCTATATGATGAGTGATTAAAGAGACTTTAGTGGATAATTTTTCTGGTTTGCAAGGAACATCACAAAGTTCCAATTCTGCTTCAGAAAATAATGCTCGTCGTCCAGAACCTGGTGTGTATTCAATTCTTTCATGAATACCTACAAAAATTATAAAATAACAAATTAAATATAATTTTTAAATAGTAAATAAATAATTGTAGTAACTATAATTACAAACATTACATATACTACAATAACTTGAAATTACAAAACTATTCCTCAAATTATGCAAGTCTTAAAAGTTTATTGTGTTCAATATTCTTAAACAGGAAACAAATTTTTATATATCACATCACACCATACTAACAAAAGTAAGTAAATATTTTGCTGTGAAAGAACCAACTTAGTCATCAATCAGAGAGTAACTTTAATAATAGCAAAATTATTTGTTGTTATTCTTTTCATCATCTAAATTAAAAATTCATAGATTACCTTTCCAACCAATTCGACAAATGCGATTTACTTTAACATTCACAGTAACTGGTTTAGATATCTTCATACCACAATCATAAGCTACAACTGATAATATATGATTTGGACTTTCTTCCCAAGATAATGGTTGAGTATTTTTAATCCACCCTGAAAATAAAATGAAATAGTTACAATTACTTAACATGAAAAAATTGCATATGCTTGAGGGAAAAAACCCATAAATTAAAAAAATCAAAGTATATTATAAATTGTCATATATTTATGCCATTAGCAAAGATTTCTGCATGATAGTCAAATTCAATATGTTTGACAATGTTCATTAAACAAAGCTATATAATTTGGAAACATTATTGCAAAATTATATATAATATGAAATTGATATAGTTGAATTTCTCTTGTGAAATTCATATCAATTAAAGTGCGATTTTTCGTAGACTATATAAGGATGAAGAGCATCATGTTGAAAGTGTAATAGAATAAACGAAGCAAATTTTTCAGCATTATGATCTTNTATACTTGTGCTTACACTCAAATTCCTCATTGTAACGCCGATATGATCTTTCCTAATCCCCAGCTGTGGGTTTTCATATGGTATCCTATGCACTCCTGCTTTTTCTTCCTTCCTAATGCTATCCTTGTCATTTCTTAAAATTTTATGTAGGTTCGGGGCTCTTTTTAAAATTATTGTTGACCCTTTGCGGTCTGCAATTTCTTTCATGCAAGGAAGCACCACTCGAATTCTTGTTCAACAAGGTCCTTAAATTGATACATTACACAGCAAAGTGGAACTGGCTAACTTAATTTGCTATGAGTCTAGCTTCAGCTATGATGGTCAAACATATAGACAGAAAAGGGGAAATCCAATGGGAAGTCTGATCTCAGGAATACTTTGTGAGTTGGTTGTTAGAAAACTGTAGAAAAGAGTTTTATATGACTTCCTTAAAGATATAGTATATTTTAAAAGATATGTGGATGACGTCTTTATATTATGGAATAATAACTAAGATAAATGAATACATTGAAAGCATTAATTGTAAAAACGATGGCCTAAAACTGTAATTAGAACAGAAAAGTTCCGTAATAATACATTTTTTGGACATCAACATCCAATTCAAGAAAGAGCATTTATCTACCAGTGTTTACATTAAACCAACACACAGTCTGCTTTATATCCCCTCGCAATCAAATGATCCATATTATTATAAGATGGCAGCATTCTGGGCTCTAATCAGAAGGGCCTTTCTATATTGTGACAACGTTATGGACAGAGCAAAGGAAATTGACAGAATTCTACAAGTAGCTGAAGCCTTAGGGTACAAAAAATACACAACAACAGGAATTGTTAAAAGATGCAAGAAAAGCATAACAAGGGGCTCAAAACAATGTCCTGGTAAAATCATAAAATTCACTTATAACAGATATGCCAAAAGCATTATGAAAGAAATTGCAGACTGCAAAGGGTCAACAATAATTCTAAAAAAAGCCCCGAACCTACATAAAATTTTAAGAAATGACAAGGATAGCATTAGGAAGGAAGAAAAAGCAGGAGTGCATAGGATACCATATGAAAACCCACAGCTGGGGATTAGGAAAGATTATATCGGTGTTACAACAAGGAATTTGAGTGTAAGCACAAGTATAACATCAGAAAAAGTTTCAACGCGACAGTACTATCCCGGATGGCTCAGACCCAAAGCTCGGTAGTTAAATGGAATAAAGCGAACATTATCAAACCAGTGAGCTCCCCAACATTAGCGAAAACCGCTGAGAAAATAGAGATTTATAAGAGCAAACTGGAAGAGACGTATAAATGCGAAGGACACGAAAGGCCTTTTATCAGCCTGGAAGTATATTGTTAAAAAGTGCGCCAGTAACTCATAATTTACACGTTAATTTTATTGTTCTAAATCGTATTAGTTGTTACTTATATTTAGTAGTATTTCTGAGTTTATTTTTATTTTATTCTTTGTTTTTATTATATATATTTTTATACATTACACGTATATTATTTTTTAATCCTTTGCCAGTTTTTTTTTTTTTTAAATATTTGTATTTGATCGTGTGAAACGAAATCTTCCAATTGTCCATTTTCAATCTGACAATGGCCTATGGAATAGGTCGAAAATGTTTGTTTTAAATAAACTTTCTTGGCAATGATAAAGGTGTTTGGTTATTGTTTAATATTTTGCTGAGCATGTTCTATTTAATATTGCAAATAAATTCATAAATTATCTAAGATTAACATTTTATTCATCTTCATATCAATATTAATCACAAAGCAAATCAAGGGTTATAAAATCTTTGATTTTCCAAAGAAAAGATGAGCAAGTGAGATTGCAACTAAAAAATTTTTGGACAGTCGTCCTGGGAGGTCAATTGGCAGTGGTCACAAGTCACATACTATAATAGATGGGAGTAATGCAACAATTGATACTATTTCACTATATTTTATTTTAATGATTAATTTTAAAGATGAACACAAATAACTAAATTATAATGAAGAATGACTGTACAGTTCTCTTAACAATTCTGATAAACAGTAAAAATGAGTAAATCATTCAGACATTAATTGCTAAACTAAGTAGGCTTTTTTTTTTCAAGTTCCGATGGTCCATAAAAAAAAAAAAACAAGTGTAAATAACAAAATGAATTTATACCAAAAGCTATGTTTGTACCTAACTTTTGGTAATAAATTCATTTTGTTATTTACACTTGTCTTTTTTTTTTTTTATGGACCATCAGAGCTAAAAAAAAACCTACCCTCATATGATATATTTGCATTGTATCATTATCTGTTCCATACTACTATAGTAACAAACAGAAGTAAGAAACAGATTACGACATAATGTCTTCAACAAAATCAATTTCCTTAGGATATAAGACTGAATTATGAAAAAAAGGAAGAAAGTGAAGGATAAATTGAAGCTAAAATATTTAGGCTCTAAAAATTCATATGAAAATTATAAAAAAAAACTAGGAGTTCTGGTCTACTTCCACAATTTTCTTGGAATTTATCTGGTTCTCTGCATTTTCCTTTTCCATCTGATGATAATCATTCTACAGACTGTACCTAGATTCCTATCAATGGAATGATAGGTACAGGTATCAGTTTTGGAGAAAAATAAAGCAATTTGTGATTAGTTAAATTGGACTGAGGTGCATTTCCTATGAACCTATTGTAAATCTGGAAAATCTTGAGCCATACTAATTCAAAAAAGCCACTGGAGGAGATGAATGACAGTGAGGAATCTTCATTGATGATTATGCTTATTTTTTGGACATGACATATTTTGGATTTTTTTGGTTGTGTACTGAACGTTCTCTTTCAAATGTACCCTCCATCTCATTTTTCTGCAAGAAGTCTGCTTCTACTCAAATATTTCATATTAGTAAGTTAGTGAGACAAAAGTAACTTTTTAGTATTAGATTTTAAAAAAAATTAACAAAAAATACAAAAATAAAACTAATAATTTCTTTCCTTCCATTTAAAGTACAAAAGATAGACATTAAACAGTACTATTTACAGAAACAGAAAAGCAATTATGAAACTTGAACAGGAATAGAAAACATTCATTAATTGAGCCAGTCACAGGCCAAATCAATTAACTCCATTTATAAATCCTTAATATAATCATTAATATTTTTACATTTTCTGCATAACTAATTATATATATCATTAAATTAAAACCATGCTTTAATATAATGGTATATAAAAGTACATTTTACACTGTTTATTTAAATTTAAAGTTTAAAAAATAATTTATATTATCAAATTTTATACTTTTGTTTTGTGGAGTTAATTTGATTTGGCAAGTGAGCTGTTCAAATTGATACTTTATATACATTGCATAAGTAGTACTGAAAATATAGTACTTACAGTTTGCAAATATTCATTGCTAACAAATCGTCCATTCAGCTCAGAACAAACCAGTTTGAAACCACGATTCAGATAATAGGCTGGTTTGCGATTAAAGTATAAAGTTTGTTGAAGAACTAATTCATAGTTGCGCAATGTATCAGCTCCTAAAATCAATAAAATTAAATCATTTATATTTAAATTGCTTTAAATATTACATTTATCAAAAAATATTTTTCATTTCTATATAGTAATAAATACTTACACAATCAGTTTACACATTAATATCAATTAAAGTATGACAATTCTAAAAGTATGATTATGAATAGTGACTATTAAAAATTAATAAATTTATTGCATATAATCTGAGATCAGTATCAATGATTTCCAAATACACCAATTCTTTGATAAAATACATTGAAATATGCATAGTTGCAAAATAAATTTTAATATATGTGAAGATTAATTTATATATATAACATCTCTTTAATCCAAAAAACAAGTTTGGTAGACGATCTCTCAGCTTTCTGGTTAGAAACAACTTTATTTTGTAAATTGGACTACAAATGCATTTCAGGTTGGTTTAAGTTTTCAACCCCTCTTCAATGCTGTATGAAAAAAATGACAATACAATTAGGGGCACCCAACAAAAAAGAACAGTGTCAATTCTCAAAAAACTAACTGGTGTAAGTGATTCTAACATAATGCAATGTGCTCATCTAACTACAGGATATTGAGAAACACCCATATTAATATAAAAAATACATCAGAAAATTTTCAGAACAATCCAAAGCAATCATTAATCTGAACAGGTTTGAACTCCAATTATTGGGTTGTTCGGAAAGTAATTTTGTTTTTCCGTAAAAAAAAAAAATAATATTTTTATAATAAATAAATATTTTATTGAATTATATATTGACCCTTTTGGACAAATATCTGTTGCCATTGTTTCTGGAAGTAGCATGATTCCATGTTCATAAAAGTTTGAATCTTTGAACTGATCCAAGTGATTTTTGACATTTTCATTTCAAGTAAATATTTTACAGTTTAAAAAATTTTGTATAGACCAGAATAAGTAATAATCTGAGGGTGCATGATCTGGCAAATATGGTTGGTGTGATAGCACATCTCATCTAAGCTGTAACAGTTTCTGATGAGTTACCAAACTTGTGTGAAATTTGGCATTATCATGGTAAAACACTACACCTTTTTTGTTGATCAATATACTTATATAACAAACAAACTGGATAAATATACTACTAATAAAACACACCTTTAATAATCCAGCTAATAAAAATTAATAATGTAAAAACATTTTTGATTGTTTCTTAACGATCTTCTTCAGTTACCATAACATAGAATGAAATCAAACACAAAAAAGAACGTAAATACAAAATTAAAATATAAATAACGGAAAAGTAGCTGTGTTGATAAAATAAACAAAAAATATAAATTAATCCGAAAAAATATCCCTTAACAAAAATAAAAATAAATAAAGTCATTAATTCTTGTAAAAGGATTGCCATGTGGTAGGTAAAGAGTCCGCATCTCTATGGTTGATGCAACCAGTTTTCTTGTGTGCCTTAAAGATCTCTAATTTCTCCAGATATTTCATTGTATATAAATTTGTCATAGGTTTAATTATTTCCGCCCGATCCCAATGGACTTGAATGTCGTGTTGTGTTGCGTAAGCCGGTAGCACAATGTTGTCAAGTTTCTTATTAATCGTATATTTATGCTCTTTGATACATTGCTGCAAGTTGCGCATTGTTGCACCTACGTAGACAAGATCCGAATTAAAACGCTGATTTTGAGTAGTAGTGGTTTGACACACAGTAATCACAAAAATTAATTTTTAAAATAAAAATTACACATAAATTGTCCTGTTTATAAATACTTGAATTAATTACATAAGAAATGTGATTGGTTGGTTTTTGATATAAATTAAATTTTAAGATATGTTAGAATTTATTTTAACACGGTTTTATTGTGCTGCTGTGGTAAAGAATTTTTCCTTCGATATTCCCGATAATTTTTCTATTGTTTTG
>NW_019385011.1:258454-271730 GCF_000671375.1 Centruroides sculpturatus | reverse complement strand
ACACTGTCGAATGCTTTTCTGTAGTCTATATATGCCATGTGTATGTTTCTGTGTTGTTTGTGTGCTTGCCGTAGAATGACCGAATCTATGAGTAACTGTTCTTTGCATCCCCTGTGATTTCTACGGCAACCTTTTTGTTGTTCTGTAAGAATGTCGTGTTCTTCAACGTGTTTGTATATTTTGTTTGTGATACAGGATGTCAATAATTTGTAGTGTGTTGGAAGACATGTAATTGGTCTGTATTGTGTGGGGTCTGTGGTTTTGTTGTTTTTAGGTTTCATGTAGGTAATGCCCCGAGTAAGAAATTTTCATTATTATTATTATTATTATCATAAGCTCAGAAACTAGAAAATCAGTACTTTATCAAACTACTGTACTAACAATTCTGGAAGGCAGATTAATTTGCAATTATTGAATATACTATAATATTAAAATTACAACACATTATTAATTAACAACAATAGCAAAATCATATTACAATAAACAATTATTAAAATTTGTATAGTAGAAAAAGAAACTAATCAATATACCATATATCACAAGGCCATCTTTACTCTCCTTATGATGTATCCTTAAATGATTCATCAAATGTTCTGGTAGCTTAAAATATTCATGATCAGGATTCAGTGGTGGATAAATTTGAACACTGCAAGAATCTAATTTATGATCAGCTGACATGGCTTGTTCAGAACTATGATGAAATATTTCATCTTCATGATCTTGGCTAATTAAAATAGATACTGAAGCAAATAATTCTATTCCTTGTTTAAAAGCTTCATATTCACGTGCAAGATTTGGTGTTCCATTTATAGTAATACTGGGAAGTTCAGGTTGTAATACCATTATGTATGATTCAGACTGTGGTATTTTTAGAGATTTACCATTTTTACAGCTAAAATAAATATAAAAAACAATAATTTTTGTATCAGTAAACTTTGAAAATGCTTAAATATCTTCAAAATTGAATTTATTTCTATTAATTTGAAATTAATAATATAAAAATTTGATTATATTTATTTTTTACTTTTATTTTTTATTATATAAATATATTACTTTGTTCAGTTTATTTGAAATTTTGATAGCACAAAACAAGATAAGTAATATAAGGATTAATTAATTAATACTAATTGTATGTGTGCAGATAAAATCACATATACATAAAATAATGAATACAGAAAGTTTTTATTTGGGAAATTCCAAAAATAATTATATACTTTTATAACACTTTTATGAAATTGTTTTTAGCATTAATAATATTTAAATAATATACAAAATATAATATTAAAACATCATTCTAATGTCTTTGTTTTGATAGAGACAGATTTAACTATAAACAAATATATTTATAACAAATTTCAAATGCCATCTACTAAAATACTATTCATTAATATACACTGTCTAAAATTAGTTATCATCATCACTTAATAAATTTCCATTGTGTAGATTATAAATTAAAGTGCACACATATCTTTCTAATTCTATAAGTTTGAAATTACCACAAAAACTAAATTTTTATTATTAATAAATAAAAATTTTCATATAATTTAAGTAGAATGTAATACTTACGATATAGAAGTTGAGACGTGAAGACTACGTCTACCAGGAGTAGGAAATTCTCGAGAATTGACATAACCAATTTGGGCCATCAAGTCTTCTAAATTTGATTTTTTATTTCCTTCAATAATAACTTCTGTAAGTTCTGAATTGCTCAACAACTCCTAAAACAAAACAATTTTCCATTTAAAAAAAAACCTTTATAAAATAACTCAGTATACAACTTTATTCATCAACTTGTATAAGAAAACTTTAAAATGTAATTATATTCACCATTCCTGGTTCTAACATATTTGAAGGAGGAACTTCTAAACCTTCTTTACATCTATGTAAGCATGATAATACTTCTGGACTTTCCGTGTGACCACGCAACACTGATAATCCAGCAAGATATCCACGAAAATGAAACAGCATCTTATTTTCTTTACCTAAGGAGAATATAAAACCAATGTAATTTAATTTATAACAAAATATTTCATTTTAAAAATAAAATTTTTATTTCTTTGGAATTCCATTTAACCAAGAACAGAACTTTTCAGATGAACCATTAACAATTAAAAGAACCATTTTAACTAAGACCACTGACTACTTCTACATCATTATTTTTGTATGGGCTTGTTCAGAAAATTATAAGCAGAGTATCCACAAGTTACTTTGCTGTGTGATTTGAATGCTTTCAACGTTGCATGCATGACCTCAATAAATTGAGCATCAAAACCTTGTGATTAAGTGGAAATTAGATGCTTGAGCTAAATAAACCTTTTTACAAGGCAAATCACATGCAGACAATCAACAACTAGTAAACTCCATAAGATGCATTTGATAAAAAAATGGCCAGGACATAAGTTACACTTACAAAATTTAAGAAAATTCTTAATATAGACAATACATAAAAGTGTCTTCTAACTTTGACCTTTTGCAAGCACATAGGAAATTAACAGTTCCACGACAGAGTCGACCTTTTCTTAGAGGCAACTCGTCTGCCTCAATATGTTAAACTTGTAAAATCTTCCCTCTGGCGATGGCACAATTAAAAAATAACAAATATATTTGATAAAAATGTATTTATTACTTTTTTAAAATCATCCATCAAATTGTTTATGTCTGGTTTATGTCATTTTCTACAAAATGGATCAGTGAATGGACACATTAAATGAGAAAATAATAGAATAATGTTTCATTTTCTTTTTTTCTACAAGAACAGGTATGTTGCCAGTGATGGCTCCGGAAATATGCAAAGGAAGTGCTAAATTTCAGAAATTGTAAATATTGGAATAATTAGAAGTACTTTTTTTTTATTAGCATGTGCAAAGGCAATCATATTGCAGACAATCTGATAAACCAAATTTGCTGTTATATATGTTTTAAAAACAACGTTTTAAAGTTCAAACAACTTTAACTTTTTATTTTTTGGGCAATAGAAGGGTTTAAACCTCTCTAGCATGTCCTTTGTATTCACCACCATGTCAGATGATGTAATCATCTTAATGTGTTTTATTTATTCTTCTTTTTTCTTTGCCAGATAACACGAGCAGAAGTCACATGATTATTATGTTGGCTTGGCACAGCAAAATTACTCACGTGGATATCCAGCTTAAGAGGCAAGTTCAACTCCCAATTTTGGAATTCTTACATTTTGACAAAAATTAAGACATAAATATAAGTTGATCTTTTAAACAAATTTTTTTGATTGCTTGATTAGTAGAGGCTCCCAGAAATAAAATAAAAATATTTTGATAAGTTATAAAATGTCCACCAAACACAAATTCCTGCTCTGAAAATGTATATTTAATACAAAACTAATGTCTTTGATTGTCATAAGCAATCATCATCAGGTTACAGATATATTCTAAGTAAGAACATTTATTTGGAACAGACAAATTTAAAAGGTCAAGACACTATCTAATTGATTAAAAATTAAAAAGTGACTTCAAATAATGATGCCCATGCTTCTGGAAATGCATTATTTTCCTTAAAATTGATTTATGTTCTCTCCCTATAAGCCTGTAAATTTCAAATTTCTCTAGATGTTTGAGTTGGTTTAATTGGCTCATGTGATGTAAAAGTTTGGCTCAGCTGAGATGCACTTGAACTTGTTGATCCATTGCAAATACAGCCAGTACTGTAGTATTGTGACCTTTTTCAATGATAACTGCTCCTTTAAATATTGGTTGAGTGGGCAGGTCATGGACCCAATCTACTGCAAATCCTGGACACCCCTGTGGTCTAACTGTAATAGTGTATACTCCTGGGAGTTGCAGCTCACTTAGAGGATCTTTATAATTCCTAATCAAATGGTATATTAGGTAGCACCTGAAGGCAATAGAGATGTTATTGACTCTTGCTATTTCTTTGTAAGTTTGTTTGAGTTGTTCAATATACCCTGCTGGATTAAATATACCATCGGTTTTTACTATAAATTTTTGATAAGTTATCAAAATCAGTTGTTTTTACCATATTCAACAGAATCTAACAGCTTAGTTTTGCGAATGGTTCAAAAAACATCAATAAATTAATTATTTACAATTGTGCCAAAAACTTAATTCCCAGACAGTTTATTGGCTGCAGCAAAACAGGTCACAAGTTGGTTGATGTTAAGTATCACTAAACAATTGATATACCAAAAATTTTAGTGTCAGCTTAACTCTGAAAAATATATAATATAGACAGTTATTGAAATCAAGGAAAACTTTATCAGACTCAAATATAAAATGAAGCTTGAACATTGATAAAAAGCAATTTTTTTCTTCTTTAAAACTGAAAGAAACATCAACTAATATTCAAGCCAATATAATATAATATAAACATTGTTCAAAATTAACAAATCATTAAAATTAATAGAGAGCTCTTGATAAGACATTTTTAGTTCAGTTATTTAAATTCTCTTCATAACAGAAGAAATCAATTCCAAATTACTTATTGAATGAAGTAATTGAAAAACTTGTTAAGTGACTTTATACATTTCTTGATGCCTGATCTAAAATTTATTCTTAACATTAATAATTTACTAATAGTGAATNTGGAAAAAAACACAATATTTTTATAATAAATAAATATTTTATTGAATTATATATCGACCATTTTGGTCAAATACCTATTGTCATCATTTCTGGTAGTAGCATGATTTCACATTCATAAAAGTTTTGATCGTTGCTTACGAAAAACTGATCCAAGCAATTTTTGACATTGCCATTTCAAGTAACTGTCTTACAGTTAAAAAAAATTTGTATAGACCAGAACAAGTAATAATCTGAGTGTGCTCGATCTGGTGAATATGGTTGGCGCGATAGCACTTCTTATCTAAGTTATAACAGTTTCTGACGAGTTACCAAACTTGTGTGAAATTTGACATTATCGTGGTAAAACACTACACCTGTTTTGTTGATCAATTCTGGCCACCTTTTCTGTTTGATGATATTACTCAATTTGTTTACTCGATGGCAGTACACTTTCGAATTAATTGTTAAATTGTCTGGTAAAAGCTCCAAAAAAAATTTCCTTAAAATCCCACCAAACAGAGCATCTCTCTTTAAGAACATGTGGAACCCATATATCGAGCTTTGAAACAAAACAAATTTGTTTCAAGTAATCATAAACAGTTTAATTTGACAAATTTAATCTCTTAGTGATTTCACGTGTTGTTATTTGACAGTTTGCTTCAATCAGTACCTTTATTTTGTTTTCATTGGCTTCAACTGCCATCCAGAATGTGGTGCATCTACAATATTGAAATTGCCAGAACGAAATTTTGTAAACCAGTTTTGACACTGTCGTTCTGTCAATACATCTTCTCCATACTTGTCTCTCAATTTTTTTCTCGCTTGAACAGCATTCTTATCTTTTTGGTAATAAAAGAGCAAAATATGCCGAAAATGCTGCTTTTGATCTTCCATATTTGATGGGACACAAAAAATAAACAATTGCACAAAATCAAACAAAATTTTTTTACAAATAAACCTTAAAATGCTAGCTGTCAAATTATATAATGATAATACGATTTAGAATGAAAATGGCGGGAAAATTACAACTAATCCATCTAGTGGTAAAAAAAAACGAAATTACTTTCCAAACAACCTAATAGTTTGGATTATCATTGTTCTATTATATAATGCATTCAATTTTGTCAATAAAAATATTAAAAACATAAATTATTGAAAAATATAATTTATGTTATCAGATCAATAACTAATATAATCAAAAATAAATGAACCGTGTTACTAAAACACAAATTAAATATTCATTATAACCATAAGCTATAAATAATTAAATTGATTATATTTACTTATTATTGTATTGCTTATATCTTAATCATTACCCCACTGTAACAAGGATTCCTTAATATGAGTAAAGAATTTATTATTATTATTATGTTGGGTTTTGTGAGTTATACTCGGTTCACACTGGTGGCTTTGTACTATGCCGGACCAAAGTCAAGGCATAGCAACCAAAACAAAACTAAAATTAAATAAGTGTGTCAGTGTGTGTGTCTGTATTCAGGAATTTTCTAACAATGTGGCATGTATTCAATATAGTGGCCTTCTGTAGTGTGATGTATGTATTTCTACTCAATTGTAATGTTCCCAGGCTTTTATGTAGTGTGTGTGGTATCACACCTGTACAGGAGAGAACAANCAATTCCAAGTAAATGCCGTCCATTGTTTAATGATTATGTTATGTTAGTCAAGACTCGTCTACAAGATTTAAAGGTACTGTATTACAATTCTCTTTACCTGTTTGTTTTAAATTGGTTACTTCTCTTTGACAGTGTGTTAACAAAAAACTAATTTTATAATTATTATTGTAATATTATGAATAATACTGTTTCATAAATCAAAACTAGAAATTATGAATGAAAATAAATACAAGGTGTGT
Organism: Centruroides sculpturatus; assembly: GCF_000671375.1. Lineage (NCBI taxonomy): Eukaryota > Metazoa > Arthropoda > Arachnida > Scorpiones > Buthidae > Centruroides > Centruroides sculpturatus. Next base: position 265,304 of record NW_019385011.1, on the reverse strand, counting down.
CTGAAAAGTTTGGTTAATGATCTCATTAAATAAAGGAAACAAGAGATACAAACAAAATACCTTTACTGGCATTCAAAGTAATCGCCATTAGCAACAACACACATTTGACATCAGTTGTACAGCAGCTGGAAGCTGTGAGCAAACACTTCTTTCAGTATCGCACAAAGCACCATTGTCACACGTTGTTGGATCTGTGCAATGTTAGAAAAGCGTAGGCCTTTTAGGACTCCTTTGAGATGGGGAAACAAAAAGAAATCTGCAGGTGCCAGATCTGGAGAATATGGAGAGTGTTGAAGAACTGTCATCTGGCGTGTAGCAAGGAAGTGCCGTACGCAGCTTGCAGTGTGCAGACGGGCGTTGTCGTGGAGAAGAGTCCACTGTCTACTCTGGTACAGCTGTGGCCGAAGTCACCTGATGCATTTCTGCAGCAGTTTCAAAACTCCCTCATAGAATTCTGCATTAATGATTGTATCGTCGGGTAAAAATTCATGATGGATCAAGCCCTTACTGTCAGGAAAGGCAACCAACATCGTCTTAATCCTGGATTTGGTGAGACAACATTTTTTGGGAGGAGGATGACCATGAACACCATTCTACGGACTGTTGCTTGGTTTCCGGATTGTACTGGTAGCACCACAACTCATCCCCTGTAATGATTGTTTCCAAGAACTGCAGATTCCAGTCACACACGTCGATGAAATCTTCAGAGGTTTCCATGTGGTGTTGATTTCCCTTTTCTAACAGTGTGTGCAGTACAAACCGGGCACAAATCTTACACTTTTGCAAATGTTCACAAACAATGGTGCTCACACTGTCCTTGCTTATCTTCAAATCTTCTGCTATCATTCTCAAAGACAGGCACCGATCATCTGCAAGCATCCGTTGTCTCGTTCAATGTTGTCTGGAGTTGTGCTTGTTGACGGTCTACCAGAACGTGGCTTATTGTCGACATCTTTTCCTTTCTTTCTCTGAAGCGTTTAAACCATTCAAAAACACACTTTTTACTCACTGCTTCCACACCATACACTTTCACTAACATTTCATGTGTCTCTGTTGCTGTTTTGCCTAATTTGAAGCAAAAGCAAAACTTGATGTTCACGCATTGCTCCATTTTGTAGTGACTCTCCTTTTCACACTGACTGCATTGCATTGTTTGTTGCGCGCACTTCCGTTTAACTGTCGTGATTTCAACGCTAGGGGGCACTAGTTGGCAAGTCTCTCACTATGTCTGCATGAGTGCAACATCCTAACCAGCATAGTTATTCAACTATGGGACCATTCACCAAACTTTTCAGATGCACCTTGTATATATTCATAAATAATTTGTAGTTTGTTTGATGAACGAGAATAATAACATCACACTATCACCATTAACTTAAAATTTAATAATAATTCGCTGCCAGAGGGAGGATAGAAGATAATCTAAATTAAACAGCGCAAATTTCCAGTAGATATAAAGAAACTCCCGGAGAAGGATGAAATAAGCAAGACGTCGTAAGATCATCAAATCCAATTTTTAAAAAATTATTATTTTTTAATTGGTTGTTTATGTTTTAAGGAACCTTTTCCATGACAGCTACATAGCCTAAAAAGAAAGGTCCGGTCGTCTGAAGTTTTTACTAAGGAACATTAAAAAGAAATATGGTGATCACCCAAGAAAAATTTTTTGAAAGCGACTACATCTTAAATTTTTTAAAGAAAATTTTATCATCCAGTGAAAATTTAAAACTTAAAATGTAATCAAAATTATTGAAATGAAAAATGATAAATAATTTTAATTTAAATTAATTTTAAATTAATAATTTTAATTTAAATTAAAATTATTTATCATCTTTTTTGTACTTTGTACATTTACAGGAAAATTTTGTGTATGCTTGGGAGAAATTTTGGGTCCTGAAAAAATTCTGCACCCCTTTTCATAAGTTGTATTGTACCACATTACTTCTTGCTGCTTGCAGACAGCTACATTTAGTCAAGTATATTGTCAGCAAAAAAAATCAACAAGGCAGCAAAGAAGGCAAATTTTCCTGACTTTCCATGACTTTTTCCAAACACTAATGTAAATCCCCGACTTTCCAGGTGCATAGAAACCCTGTATTCAACTTGTTTATTAATATAATGAAAGAAATCAAAGTAAAAATAAAAACAATTTACTAAATTTTAAGAAATAAAACATCAAACTCTTTTCAAAACATTGTTTTTAAAAACATTTATAACAAATACAATTTAGAGACCATCTGCAATCCAGCTGTTGTTGTGGCTTGTGTTAATAAAAAGTATGTATTAATTTAAGCATTTTTAATTTTTGAATTAGCCCCTTTGGGTACTTCTTAACAACTGTGACTTTATATATGATGCAATACTGGAGGTATTCATAGTATTTGAATGTATATTTTTTTTTATCAACACACTATTTGAGACCCTGAATTTCAAATACTTTCTAGTATTTGTAAATTTTAAAAATAGTATTCACACATTTCTAATCTTAATAAATAACGAATCAAAACTTTTTTATAATCATATATGACATTTGTATGTAAAAGTTAAATTTGATTTAACTTAATAACACTTCTATTTAAATGTCATCATTCAATAAAATTAATTAGTCTTTAATCTTAACAAATAATTTTATTTATTAATCCTAATGCAAAATGATAAACTGTCTACCTTTAAGTCAAATTATGTTAATTAACTAGTTTAAAGTATAGCCCAAAAATGATGTGCTAATTTAGATTCTGGATTGACTAAACAGAACTATGTTTTCATTCATATATGAACTACTATATTCAGAAATTTTTTAATAAAAGTATTTTTTTTATAGCTAGTATGATAATTTTCAAAAAAATTTTTTATGCATTCAAGAAAAAAAATATAGTAATATGCTCTAAAAGCATATTCCAAATTAATATTATAAACAATATAAATTTAATAACTTATGAAATGAGTATAAAGGCCACATACATAGAGGGAGGGGAAAAAAGGAAAATTATTATTCCAATATACAAATGGCATTTTATTATTCAAACAGATGTTTTTGATTTGTATAGGAAGCAAATAATACTAATGTAAAAAGTATTTTATATTCACATATTTAATATATCTGTGATAGGATGACTTTAGTCTGCTATTAGTCTCAGACTTAAATGAAAACGTTATATTTGCATGTAATTGAAAATATGACTTGTAAAAAATGAAAACCCAAGGATAAGAGCAAATGCATTTTCAATTTTTTTTTTACTAAAAACTGCAAAATAGTAAAAAATGAAGTCCAAGGATAAGATAATGTGCAAAATCTAGTAAAAATTTTTCATTCTTAATACAGTTTTGACAGTTAAATATTTAACTCCAAATTAAATCACAATTAAATTTATTTCTTATAAATTCCATTTAAGAATAACTTTGAGAATAGTTTTGAACAGTATAAATTTATTTCTAGTTAACAATTGAAAGTTCTATTCACAATTTATTTTCATTATATTACATGTAATTTCTATTGTTTTAATTATTTTTTTTAAAATTGTGTTGTAACATAATGAGACGAATCATATGACACTTTCATTTTTTTTCACACTTTAATAAATATCAAATTATCATGATTATAAATAATAAATAAAAGTAAACAGAAACCTTGAAATTATTTTATTGTGTGAAAATGTTTATGAATGATTGATTGATATTTAAAAAAAAATTAATCATTAGTAATTAATTCAAATATTTTCAATACTCATGGTTATATCTTAATTTTTAAATTTGGTAAATATAAATTTATAGAAATTTTCATTTATAAAATGTAATAAAATAAATAACAGATGGATTACCATATACAATTATGAAATTTCTGGTTTATAATAAACATAAGTTAATTTAAAAGCAAATTCAGTAACATGAAATTGTAGCTTGGAAATAACTTAATAGTCAACCTCAAATTGTATAAAAAAATCTATGGAATTCAGAATATAATCTAGAAATCTGTAGGATGTGAGAGATTCAAATATACAATAGTATAATTTAATATAAAATCAAATACATTTCCTACAAAAATGATATCTGAAATAACTCTTGTACTATTTAAATTGAACTCCTAATTTTTAAGTTAATGAGTCTATTGAAAAATGTCTGGAGTATTTCTACAGAACAATTCATTATCATCATTAGTTATTGATTATAATAACAATTTCACATTGATATTTGAGCCGTTGATTTTGAAAGTGGGGCAAGTCCATTTTGTGAAAAAAATAATTAAAGCTAATTCTTATTACAAATTAACATAAAATTTGTGTTTTTAATCAATTCACAATAAACATCTTTTAATATCAGTACAAATTTGTTACTAGTAATTTATATCATCAACAATATTTACAGTGAATTGATTTTGAAAGTGAGGCAAGTCCACTCTAAAGAAAAATATGAAGATATGATGAATTTATTACCCTATGTACCACCCATTTATCATGAATACTTTAAAAATCTGCACCATCTAAACTAAGAAATATAATTATATGCAGGCAACTTATTACTAAATATTTTTTTATTATTTTCTCCACTTTTTCCTATAAAATTAAATTAATTTTTTGTTTCATTGTAGCTTTTTGAAAAAAGTATGAAATGGTGAAATAGAATAAATAAGTAAATAAATAAAAAATTCAATTTTGGTTATTATAACTATATTCCATAAAAAAAAAAAAAAGCAACATTTTCAACAAATCATTGTTTTTGAAAGTGAGACAAGTCCATTGGCGCATACCAAAACCATGATTTTTTTTCACCTAACGCGGATAACCATTATTGCATATTAAATTTATACGAAATAAAACCAAAAAAAAAAAATACAAAATAAGTCTATTACTGTTTACAAATATTTTTAAACTCATTCAAATGCAAACCATTAAATATCTAGCAACAACATAAAATGGACTTATCCCACTTTCAAAATCAACAGCTAATTTAATGAATTAACATTTGTATAAATGTAAATTTACTTGGAACTTAATTCATTATGAGAGAATTTCAAGTGACTAAATATAATTAAGAAGATACATTTAAATACTATATGCTATAATCTACAACTTCTAGATAATAATAATAAAAACACCTTTATCACTTTTTCTAGCATGTTTTATTAAAACGAAGTAAATATTTTCAGCTATTTTGAATAGCTGAAAATAAAAATTAGATTTTTTGTTCTAATTGGCATTCAAAATTATGTTAAACCTGAGGAAGGCTATTCAAAATAGCTGAAAATATTAGTTCATTTTATTAAAACTTGCTAGAAAAAGTGAGAAAGGTGTTATTATTATGATGATAATTTTATCTAACTTTACATTTAATGTATTACAAAACCTAACATAGATTAATATAGCCCTCTTAAATGTAACTTCTTTGTTACATTTGTATTGATTGCTCTTTCAAAATTAATCTGTTTTATCACTTCTCTAATTTAAAAAAAATTGAATCATCATATTTCATTACTACATGTAAACAATTTGACATTCACTTACAAAAAAATCATTTATAGGCAAGAGGCTCAATCATTCATAAATATGAATTTTATATAATGTAATTTTCAGATATAAAATCATAGTTATAATTTATCCACCTCATTGAAAAGAAATTCAATAAAATTTTAAAGTATCACATATAGTTAGATTTTAATCTTTAAATTCATTTGAAATATGCAATTTATATTTCAGTGGACAGTGACTAAACTATAAATTGCATAAATATTCAATATTAAATTCCTTTACATATTCATCATATTACATAAGAATCCAGGCATATCTTGCAGAATCTCTCTTAATTTTTAATATTCAAACTTTATAAAACAAATCTCTCAATGTGTTTTTCAAACAATACATATGAAGGAAAAGTTACATCTCAAAACCCAAATACAACATTTTAGCAAAATGTGTAGTGAAAGTTTATAGCAGGAGTCTCCAAAGTGGTAAATATTGACCCCCAGGGGTTGATAAGACATTTTCAGGGGTCAATTGGGAGTTGACTGAAAACAGTTTATTAGTTTAATGGATTATGTGGATTATGCAGACTATATAACAGTTCTGGATGTTGTAAGTATATCTTTTCTGTGAAAACAGCATACAAAATAATACTGGCTCTATTTATTTATTTATTTATTATTATTAACTGTATTAAAGAAAAAAGAAAAGGGAATTGATAAAAGATCAAAAAATCCTTGAATGGGTCAACAGTCAAAGTTTGAGGACCCCTGTTCTAGAGTTATATTTCAAATGATAGAATGCCAAAAAATTACATATGAATGTTTTGAAAAGTGTAGTGTCAACAAACAATGTTTATGGAATACCATGCAATTTATGCATACAGAGCAAATGTTTAACAACCATGCTAGTTTTTTTGGTAATCAGAAAGTCATTTTTAAACATTCACTTCTTACACCTTAAAAAACATACATTGACATTTTACATATCAACATATCTAAACTCAATTTATTAATTAAACCATATGAAGTACCAAATTATCATACTATTAAGTTAATGATCATTAATTTAATTATATAATAGCATGCTAATTTGGCACTTTATTTGGTTTGACATCTTCCTGTGTTTTATAATTGCATTTTAAGAAATTAATTAAAGGTTTTGGAATGGCATTGTAACACAATTCTTTCTGTTTATAATAATGGAAAATTAGTTCCAAGTTAGATATTTTCATTGAACATCTGATTTTCAAGAAGAGAATCTGATATTAAGAAGGAATGTCTATTAAATTTACAAAATAAACATTTGCATTTAGTAATACTTATTATAAAAAAAAATCTAGAGTAAATTAACAAAATTTATATTTATAAAAGTAGTTTTGAAAAATTTACCATCAA
>NW_019385011.1:168540-253042 GCF_000671375.1 Centruroides sculpturatus | reverse complement strand
AACGGCCATAAAAATTATTTATATTAAGGATGTCTCCAAAGGTCAACGAAGTTTTCGCAGAAAAATAATATCAGAAATCGCGGCTGCGGTTTGATGTGCTGTTCCGCGTCGAAACCAAGCTTTAGCAACGGGCGTAGTCGAACGGTAACACTCGGTAAGCAATCCTACAATTTTTTGTTTATAACGTAGTTTATACGGATTATTTTCAAAAAAATATACGTATTTTGGAAATGTGGAGTCGAATTACTCTAGAATCGATTAATTTTATGAAAGAAAACCTTTCAAACAGCCGTAGTCCGTAAACTATGATTCCTACAAAATTGATTCATAAAGAACGGAACATATCTACCGTCTTATAGGGGGATCTACTGTATATATTAACTATTATGTAAGAATTTATGAATATGTAAATTACACTCTAAAATAAGTTAACTAAAGATACAATTTCCTAAAATTAAAAAAAACTTAAATTCCAAGAAGTTTTATCTTTAATTAATTTAATTTAATGCATGCCACTTTTAAATCTGATTAAGCTTATTTTGTTACATTGTAATATCTGTAATAGTCATTCAATGCAATTGAGACCTACAATGCTATACTTAAATTGTAGGAAGAAAAATAATCTAATCCTGCAACAACAAAAAATTTTTTTTATAAAATTTACAGAAAAAAAATTGTCACAAAGAAACTCATAATTTAAAAGATTTCATCAAGTCAGTTTTAACACAAACAATGAACCACAAGTAGGACATTCAATAAAAGTTAATAATGACTAAATAGAATTTTAATTAAAAAAGACAAGCATTTAACAGTTCAAAAGAGTATAATAAGTAAATATGTGAAAAACAAAACTTTTAGTTAATTGTTTTCTGGTATAAGAGTATTAGGTTATTATACAAGCATAATAGCCTTTCACCAAATATACTGTTTGTGAATAATTGGTGTGGATATCAAATTTACTCTTCTATCTGAAACGTCTTCATTGAACAATATAATGACATGTACAGTACTTGATCTGCCTAAACACTTGGAAAGAAAGAAACTTGTTCAGAATGCTTGATAATGGATATGTAAAATGGATTTTCTACTATAATGTTCAACAAAAACATTCATGGACACAACAGAGAGGCATCTTTGGCAATGCCAAAGGCCAGATTATAGCAAAAAAACTAAATACCATTGTTTGACAGAATCACAAAGGCTTTATTTTAAACTGCTTTGACTCACAAAGTAATAGATGACAATTACACAATTTGGAATCTGCAAATTGATCAAAAGTATCCAGCACTGATGAATAGAAAAGACAGTCTTTCAAAATAAATATATACCTATACATGTTATAATGAAAATTACAGGAAAACTTAAAAAAAATTTTTCAGTTGAATTTCCTTAAGTCATCTATTGTATTGTCTCAATCTTACTCCTTAATTGTTTTTTTGTTCTCTACAGAACATTTCAGACAGAAAAAATTTAACTGATTTAACAAGCTACAAAATTTTGTTGACAACTTAATTCTAAGCCTTCTGAATTTTAATTAATCACGGATATTTTCAAATCACACGAGTATTAATGGGTCAGCTATAATAAAATATATTTTCCTCATTCTTAAATTAAAAATTTATTAAAACTAAACAATCAGTTTTGTACAGTAATTAAAAAAAAAGCATAAATCTTTTGGACAACCAAATACATACAGGTATATGTTTGGTGACTTTTTAATTCTAAAAATAAACATGAAGGTCAAACAAATCTAAAAAGTATGAAATTAAAGTCTTTGAGGAAAAGTTAAAGGCAGAAATTTACTTTTATTTTATTTATTATATATTTGAATAATTATATTCACACAATTTACATACAGTATACGTAAGTACCAAGTAATAAACTGTACTTAAATATATTTATAAAATAATTATCATATTTTAAAATTTAAAGAAACTAAGCAAATAGCCAAAAAGCCAGAATTCCCAAATTTAAAAAAGGTAAGAAAAAAAATCCATAAAATTATCTTAATTACTTTACTTGTAATTAATATAATATTTCAATATGCGTAACCTTTCGTATATATAATTTTAGGTACGTTTAACCTATTATTTACTTTGTAAATAATTATGTATTCAATTATTATAAAAGCTATTATTATATTTATTAACTTGAATAAGTAGCATTTATATTTAAACCATCATCTCAAAATGTTTTACAATTTTTAATTTAACAAGAAGCTATTCCATAATTTATGCAGTTGCAAGTGAAAAATTTAAATTACAAATCAGAAAAAAACGAAATCAAATTATATATGCATACCTGTTTATTTATTTAATATCTAAATTATGACAGAATTTAAGTAGAGTCGTTTAAATTAAGCACAAAATTGCTTCGAAGAACTTATCACATTGAAAATTTCAAATAATTGATCAAAACATACCATTAACTCAAGGAACGGAAATGCATTCTGGTCTTATTTGCCCTTCCTTTTTGGTAAAATAAGATTACGTTACAAAATTACACGCAAGGCCATAACCGTTTGATGCGTTACATATATGTAAATTACACCATACATTTAAAATAATCATAATTACCTAAAAGATCAAATATATTGCAAGTACCAACCAGACAATTAAAGTAAAATATCAAATTTGTTTATTTGTTAAATTATGGAAATGCAACACTTGGGTGATCTGCCCAGGGCAGTGTTTCTCAACCTCTGACCAATCGTCGCCCCCTTCAATAAAACCGTTACCTAATATCGCCCCCTTCACTTCAAAATTCCAACATCGAGGGACAAGGCTAATGCCAAATTTGTATTGCATTGAATAGACTAGTGACTTGTATAATGTTATTTGTTTAATTATTGTACAATATAACGAATAAAATATCTAATTATTCTTAATATAATGTTTTACTATATCGCCCCCGTTGACAAACACCAGCCTAGGGGAAAGTCTTCGGGGAGGTGTTTTTAAGGGAAACCGTCCCCTCTTTAGGCATCACAGAGGTAGGGAAAACCCAGAAAACTCCACGTGGCCGGCCCGTCCGAGCGAGGCGCAAGCCCACGACCGAACTCCCAGAGTCCAGGTTGCAAAGACCGCTCGGCCACCGACGGGCCAAAACATTAAATTATTCTACCACATCTATAAAGGAAGGATCTTTTCTTTTAACTCTTTCCACCCGTCGACCCCGAAAGGTCTTTTTAGCAATCTCGTTACGGGTTCGGCCGGACCCGCAAGGGACGGATCCGTCCCCGGAGCGGCAGGCGGCCACCTCGACCGCCCGGCCATCCGCACGAACCGACGAGAAGCAAACCGACACAAGAGGCACTTCCGAGTCAACCCGGCGCCTTCCGATCGCTTACCGAAAGTTCACCGAAGCAATTCCGGATTTAACTTCGGCAATTTCACACAGAACAAGACTCAACGGCACCAAAGAAGATAAAGGTTACTTTTAGGTACTTAACTCGCGTACACATAAATAAATGAATGGCTTAAAGGTAACCTTTACCCTACAATTTATACAACTTCCTTCCATTACTTTCAGAGTCTATGCAAATCATAAACAAACAGATATTCGTACATTGTTAAATGCCTAAAATTGCATTTTAAAAGGCCAATTAATAAAGTATAAAGTTTACATCCCAGAGAAATATCATTCACTTGGACCAAGTTAGTAGTATATTTAATAATACGATTAGAATAACGAGGAAGATAATGATACACGTAGTGCATTAAATATAAAAGAATTAATTAATTAAAAAAGAGTTTGTCTCATTCGTCAATCGATCTTTCATTTCGATAGTTAAAAAGTCAAAATGGTGGAGATAACATTAGGCTTAACTACGTTTTTCATTATTGACACGACTCACCTTGACTTTTTGTCGATGATACTACAATAAAAATTACAAATAGAGAAATTCCGAAAATATTCATTTTGGAATCCGTCGAATTTCACCGAAACGTCAACATCTAAAACAAAAAATAATAATAAATATACGTAACAACGTCCTCCACTCGCTCTCTCGATCCAACTCTCACCAGACGAAGTATCGTAACAACTCGCGCGAGACCTATGACGTCATTTGTAGTCAAATATGGCGAGAAGTGTGAAGAAAAATTCCGTTCTCTCTCTCTTTCTCTCTTTCATCTTTACAATTATTTTTCCTTTTTTTTTTTATTTTTTAAAATATTTTAATTCGTTTATCCGGCGGAAAAATCGAATAATTTCCGTCTTTTGTACGATACAGAAATTAAAAATAATTTATTTATTTATTTATTATCATTAAAACTATAGTAAAACCTGTCAAAACGGAACTCGTATAAAGCGGAAAACTATCGTAAGAGTCCGGTTCATACAGGTTTCGCTGCGATTTGTATGTTTAATTAATTATACACTTAAACAAATTAGAATTAAATTTTTTTTTTTATTAATTTTAAACGATTTTTTTAAAGGTTTTAGAATTTTTAAATACTTTAATTAATTAATTAATTAATGTAAAAAATTTTGTTAGCCAGACTTTGAATTTCTTTTTTTTTACATATATTTTTCAATCAAATGAATAAGTTTGATTTTATCCGGTCCCGAAAATTCATCGATCTTGATTTTATTTTTGTAAAAAATAAAAGTTGGTATTCCTCTAACTTTATTATCTTTAAATACTTCTTTATTAAATTCTTGATTTACTTTCAGGAACGTAACTTTATTTAAATTGTCTTCGGCCATTTTATTTACCACCGGATTCATTTGTTGACAATATTTACACCAAGATGCGTAAAAGTAAGCGACCGCTAGTTTCTTTCCGGCATTTTCCAAATGGAAATTAAAATCAAATTTGCCTAATATTTCGAAAGCCATGACAATAAAAACACTGAAAAAAAAATTTATTAATTAATAAAGCATTATTGTTTAACAATAAATTATTAATTTGTAATGCTTATTATTCTTTCGAGAAATTAAACTATTATCTAAGCCCTAAAGAAATTATTCTATAAATATTTTAATTTTTTTTAAATATATTTTATCATTACTAATAATAAAAAGAACAATTTTAATTATGGAATACATGGATTAGATCTTATATGAATTAATTATATAGGCTATACTTCGTATTAAAAAAAAATATACTATGGACTCGACCCGCCTATTACAGAAATGCTATTAAATATTAAATTGAAGTAATATTTTATATTTGTTTTGGCGTGATTAAACTGTCTCCTAGGTAACAAGAGTGTGGTTTTAATCGAAGGAAGTTTTTGAATAAAGTAAATTTGGTATTCTTAACACACGCGGGGGTTTAGAAATTTAGATAATGCTTTACCGTTACGTCACAATTACGTTTATTTTATTTTATTTTTTATTATTTTTTTTTACCCCCATTACCTAGAAATTCCACGTGGAATTCCGGAGATTTAACACTAGTTTTTTAAAAGAAAAAGTCGTGTTTTATATATTTTTTTAATATAGTGAAACCTGTCTAAAACGGAAACCTGCCTAAGCGGGGAAAAATATACGATTTTATTGTAAAATTTTATAAAATATTAATAGAAAAATTCTTTTGAAATGATCGAATTTAAATTTTAAAGTAATAAAAATAGCGCACGGTTTACTTATAATTGAAAAATCTTGTTTCACAGATAAAATACCAATATACGTGTTAATAAAATGCTGATTATATTCTTTTTTAACATGTTAGAATTAAGCACGAAGGAGTTAATTTCTCGTGTGAATATTCTTTATAAATTAAATATATAATCGTTAAAATTTTATAGTAAATTGTATTTAAAATTTTAAATAGTTTTAATATTCTTATATTATTTAATATACTCTTAGATTTATAATTTCTATAATATTAATAATATAGAAGTATATTCCTGCTGTATAATCTAATACAAAATTAATAGAATTAAATTAATTGTTTATGATTTTATAATGATTTATCGTAATGTAATAAAGGAAAATATTACAAATTCATTTCTCGTATAGATAATTCTACTGAGGTTTTAAATTATATAAGAATTTATATTTTAGTATGGGATTAAACAGAATAATACAGTGTATAATATTATAATCGATTCAATATCGTAGGTCTATTTTAAGAACTCGATAAAGTATTTTTTTAGTATACAATTTAAAAATTGAGGATTACTTAGAATCAGTGAAATGATTTATGTTTATCAAGTTTTTTGTATAGAAAATTAAAGCGATTTTCTATGTTTTTCAAACAATTATTTAAATTAAAATTCAATTTTATAGTCAAAAGTGGCGATTTATTCCACGAGCAATTGCCTAGGACCTTCACCAACAGGGAGCCCCAAATTAATCTTTTATAATAAAAAAATTCCCTGCGTGTTTCGGTTGAATTTATTATTATAAGGGACGAAAATAAGCCAATAGAAATAGCAATAATAAGAGTATAAAATTAACTAAAGAGAATTAATGGGAGGCGCTCAAGATTCCTCACAACACTTTCTCAGTCAGGAAGAAAATCGGTTGATGAGAGTTATGTAAATTTCAATATGAATGTTAGAAAGAGAGGATTTAGTTAGGATTTATGGTGGCTTTTTATATATTACGTAAATTATTGCAGGAAGCAGTGAAAAAGAAGCTACTGTATACGATATTCACAATTGATATTGTGTTTATTAATGAGATAGAAAGTAATATTGAGTCATTAAAGATTAGAAACAGAATAGATTACAGAGAGGAATTATTAAAAGATAGTACATACAAGACTTTGTTTTTAGAATTCAAATATGGATTGTTAGAAGAAATACAAGAAATTATACTTCAGGTAAGTTATGTAGTTTTTTTTTGTCTTTATTCTTATTATACTTTACTACTGAGGTTACGATACCCTTAAAAACAGACTAATCACACTTTATACAGATGTTATTTACGAGATTCAAATACTCCAAATGAATGAAGCGTATATCATTATATGGGTATAAATTACTTAAATTTAAGTACTGTTAAAAAAATTCCAGCAACGAGTTGCTTAACTTTACCAGCAACATTTAAAACTGCTGTGTGGCACCATCTGTTACAATATTTTATTATCAAAAACATTTTATATTTTTAATTATTATAAAATGGCAAAAAGCTTAATTTTGAGAGTAGGGATGGGTTTTATAAAAAAAAATGTAACGAATAAAACCGTCATTAAGTCCGACTCTACTTGAGATATGATACACAACCCCCTTTATCTCCTCACCCCATTAACCTTTAACCACCAAAATTTAATAGCATCAATATCCTTAATACACAAATCTACCTGCAAAGTTTCAGAAATTGTCGATAAAAAAACAAAGGAGTTATTAAGTTTCAAAGAGGATTAACAAAATAATGCTCCCCACGCACATAGCCATATAGGCCTATATATCCGTGATAATATCCGGGACTTACCATCTACCCTCGAAAAATTCTTGAGGTTTACCGATCCTCACAGCAGTAAGCTGATATCTTAACCTCTCGGCCAAGTTTACAGAATGATCACAAAATTATATACAGTTTATGGCGTTTTGAATGCGTTGTCAAAGTGTTCTTTGTGTCCCAATTAAAATGCCTATAACGTACTGTATCAGTGAAAGTGAGGTTGTAACGGCGTGTTGTTGTGTTCGGCGTGAAGCCATAGTGTTTATTTATTCTCTCTCTCTCTCTCTGCAAATTATGTATGAGAAGAAATCTGGTTTTCAATCTAATTTACAATAAAAAGCATGTAACTGAAATACCCATCTATTAATTGTTGAGATTGTGCACTAATTAAAAAATAGTTTCGGTGAATAAATGTGAAGTCCAGAAATAGTTCGCATTTAATAAGCAAAGGTATAATTTAATAAATTAACAAACAAAGTTACATAAGTGTCGAGCCGGCGACACCAGACTTTGACATCGTCGCTCATAAAGCAAAGAGAAAGAAAAGATGAATCGAAGAACAAAAGAAAATGAAAAAAGAAATTGTTTTAAACGCAATTAGGAAAAGAAAGCTGCTTTATTTCTTTAGCTTCTATTATCCTATCCTAAAATCCTCCAGTTATAGGGGAAAACAGAACGGCTTTAGGCTACAACTTTTGTTAAAGGAAAAGGATGTACAGGGGCAAGCCACTACTAATTGAGGTGGCGAGAATATATTTTGAATTCTTCAGAGGATGAGCTATGGTTTTCCGATTATATTGTCTCATACATATATTACGCAATAAAATACAACATTGAAAAATGCAAATGCACATATTTATTAAACAGATATACTATATATGACGGCCTGATGGCCAAGCGATGAAAAGGGGAACCTACCGCTCTGGGGGAGAAAGAGGCTCTTAGTGCTCACAGAGCGGGAAGAGTAAAAAAAAGTTCAATCACAGTAATCCCCAGACCATTACCACTCAGAGCCAACAAACAGGTATACAAATAATCTGCATGGATCCCAGCCTTACAGGACATATACATTAACGAACTCGCAGGCCAGCTAGGAAAAAAAAGCCATCGCGACTGAAGCCGTGATACCACCTCTCGTGAAGATTTAATGAAAATAATAAAATCAAGACAAAAATAAATAACACTCTTGTCGCCAATCAATTCCTACACCGCCGCAAATTAATAAAATCTGACAAATGCAAGTACAGGTACTGCCAAAATAAAACAGACAGCTTCCTACACGTATCGATGACGTGTAGGGACGTGTCTTGAAATATCGCGCGTCGATATTTCAAGACACTCGACAGGCACTTTTTGTTTGGTTGGTTTTCCGTAGGAAATCGGCCAAACTAAAAAAAACCATCAATAAATTAAGTGTTCGCATACAAATAACCTGTTCAACTGCGCTCAAAAACATTAGATAATTATTTCCAAGAATACATTAAGTTTTTTCGCTACTAGATGGCGTCTAAGCACCAACTCTTCCATGGGGTTAATAATGTTGATCCCCTTGTACCTTAAGGCTCACTACCCCAATAACAACTGTTACCTATGTAATTTCGCGAGGAAATTTGAAATATTTATGGGAAGAAGCGATATATTTTTAAACAGTTCGTACGAGAAAGATGTTTCCGGTGGGATTTTGAAGAAAGCTCGAAGATTTGAGAAGTGTATTTATAAATAAATGGTTTCTGGTTTTAAGACACCAGAGTTACTGATGCAAACGGTACATACAAGTGCAGAAAGAGTGCCAGCCAAAGCAGAAACTTCTGATCCGATTCGTACCACCTCCACCTCTCTCAGGGAGATGCGGGCCCGGGCGGCACACCTGAGAGCGCGGACCCGGGAAGCTTTGGCTCGAGACATCGCGGTCCCGGGAAGCAATCTCAGGGAGATGCGGGCCACGGGCGGCACACCTGAGGGTGCAGGCTGGCACGTCTCGGTGCAGAGTGCGATCATTGCACTTGGATTTGGTCAAACCATCCAAGTGCAATGAGTGTTTGTACATATGTATATATATTGTACATATCGTGCCATGGGGTTTGTACATATCGCGTTACCCCATCCTTAGAAATCCAAAATTAGAAAAGCTTTCCACATCCTGTATTTTCCGAATACAGGTAACCCCGTATAACACGGCACTTCTATAGCACGGGTGCACTCTAATACGGTTCGGGGATTGGGTAAACCCCTCGTACAACACGAAATGTAATAAAGGGTGCGTTCTTTTGTAACTCCGCGCGAGCATTCTAATTGTTTTCGTGGCTACTTTGAATGCTCTTTCAACAAATAATCCATTTAATGGTTAAATTTTACAATTGGGATCGTTCTTTTGCTCTAAAAGATCATTTTAGAATTATAGATTCCTCCATTTCCGTTTCCTACTCCTTGTCGCTTCTTAATCTTGTGAGGCTGCCGGAGTGAAATAAATTTACAAAAACGATTATATCATATATATTGTTATGGTATGGACTGCCCAGTGGTAACAGTCAACGACACGTGGGAGCGGTTGAATCAGAGATCGATGCTTCGTTTACATACAACACAACTTACAATGAAAGTACTGTACTATTGTTACCAAGGGTTGAAGTCCTTGTATGTTTCGGCGCGCAGTCTTCGAAAGAAGAGGAAAGTCCGGAGACCAGGATGGTTTCCATTCGCTGATCGGATGTTGCATTTTAAGACCAAGTTCTCGAACAGGAAACGATGTCCGGTGAATGCAGATCAAAATTTTCCAAGTTTATCTCAACGAAGGTCTATAACTTTCGGAGGATACGCGGGCAAAGGACGAAGATGGAACTTTGCGGGAAACATCCCAGCCAGCGACAGCCTGGCGGGCAAGGAACCGAGTGTCCTTGTAGCCCGGGCTTAAATATCTTGCGATCTCGCGGATCGTTACTTTATTGGTTATTAATTCTGTTTCTCGGTCCCCGCTTGGTCTTTGTTACCGGGTGAAATTGGACCAGATCGGTTCCCGAGAAAGACGATTGTCTACGAATACAATTCCACACCGTCTTTCGTTCGGTGTTGAACGAACTTTGTACCTTAACTAACATTCCCTTTATTTGTTCGTCTTATAAATAATTTAATTTACCAATTTTCCTCCTTTTTACGCGTGGTTTTAATATTAAAATAATTTTAGTTTTCCTTTTCCTTTATAATTTAGTTCCCTTAATTTTAATTAATCGCGAAGATCAAGATTCGTTTTTGTTTCGATGTTTGGTTAAAAGAATGTTTTTATCCCTGTCCAGGGCCTCACATATAGCTCAGAGCACATATACCAGGCTGGTAGCATCAGGCTCCACAGATCCGTCCTCACATATTGCGCTTCGGATTCTTCATATTTGTAGCTGGCCGAAGTTGGCATTTTATTTGGCCCGGTGGGCGACAAATCCGGAATCGCGGGCAACCCGGGTTCTATTTCTAGTTAAAAGTGGTAACTGTAACGTGACAGTGACTTTCCTGGGAAATGTTACTGCGTGCGGCCGAGTATATCTTATTAGAAAATAACCGTTTGCAGCCCCGCGACGAAAGGTAACACGTGAGGTACCAACGATGTCGCACGCGCCCTTAGGGACTGTCGTACGAAATGGCTCCACAGATCAGCAATGGGGTAGTGTGCCACTCGGCGCTGTAACGAGGCAGATGCAACGGCATAGTGNACCAGGATGGTTTCCATTCGCTGATCGGATGTTGCATTTTAAGACCAAGTTCTCGAACAGGAAACGATGTCCGGTGAATGCAGATCAAAATTTTCCAAGTTTATCTCAACGAAGGTCTATAACTTTCGGAGGATACGCGGGCAAAGGACGAAGATGGAACCTTGCGGGAAACATCCCAGCCAGCGACAGCCTGGCGGGCAAGGAACCGAGTGTTCTTGTAGCCCGGGCTTAAATATCTTGCGATCTCGCGGATCGTTACTTTATTGGTTATTAATTCTGTTTCTCGGTCCCCGCTTGGTCTTTGTTACCGGGTGAAATTGGACCAGATCGGTTCCCGAGAAAGACGATTGTCTACGAATACAATTCCACACCGTCTTTCGTTCGGTGTTGAACGAACTTTGTACCTTAACTAACATTCCCTTTATTTGTTCGTCTTATAAATAATTTAATTTACCAATTTTCCTCCTTTTTTTCGCGTGGTTTTAATATTAAAATAATTTTAGTTTTCCTTTTCCTTTATAATTTAGTTCCCTTAATTTTAATTAATCGCGAAGATCAAGATTCGTTTTTGTTTCGATGTTTGGTTAAAAGAATGTTTTTATCCCTGTCCAGGGCCTCACATATAGCTCAGAGCACATATACCAGGCTGGTAGCATCAGGCTCCACAGATCCGTCCTCACATATTGCGCTTCGGATTCTTCATATTTGTAGCTGGCCGAAGTTGGCATTTTATTTGGCCCGGTGGGCGACAAATCCGGAATCGCGGGCAACCCGGGTTCTATTTCTAGTTAAAAGTGGTAACTGTAACGTGACAGTGACTTTCCTGGGAAATGTTACTGCGTGCGGCCGAGTATATCTTATTAGAAAATAACCGTTTGCAGCCCCGCGACGAAAGGTAACACGTGAGGTACCAACGATGTCGCACGCGCCCTTAGGGACTGTCGTACGAAATGGCTCCACAGATCAGCAATGGGGTAGTGTGCCACTCGGCGCTGTAACGAGGCAGATGCAACGGCATAGTGTCCAACACTAAAATATACTATTAAAATGATCAATATTATATTTTATTTTCAAATTTTTAATTTTGCCACATATATCCTTCCGAAAGAAAAACGATATAATGAGGTCGAACGCTACGATTTGAATTTAGGTGAGCTTTTAAACAGCGCAGATACACGATTCCCGGGGGCGTTGGCGCTTGCAAAAATGAAAATAACACACAAAACCGGAGCGCGGGGTTTAGATTTCCGAAGAAGCTGCGAGATGAAAGTGGAATAGAACAAGAAAATGGTATTTGAGACTTTTTCCGAAAAGAAACGATAAATTTAATGCTCGATACAACGAACTTATATCAGGAATATGGAGGAACAACACAGACATTAATTATTTCTAAGCACGCGGTTTAAATTATATCGCAAAATACGTTTCAAAATGCGAAAAACTTCTCCATCATACGCCGATCTACTCGAAGAAATAGATAAAAGATCTAACTCGGAATGGCATTAATAAAAACATAAAAAACATTAATAAGACAATTTCTACTTTCATCCGCAGCAGAAAAAGATTATTCTTCCGATAAAGTAGCACATTCGTTGAGGGATT
Organism: Centruroides sculpturatus; assembly: GCF_000671375.1. Taxonomy (NCBI): domain Eukaryota; kingdom Metazoa; phylum Arthropoda; class Arachnida; order Scorpiones; family Buthidae; genus Centruroides; species Centruroides sculpturatus. The sequence goes on along the minus strand of NW_019385011.1, from coordinate 240,380 downwards.
TTCATTATTTCGAGCGAGTACAACTTTTGTATATTTAAGTCTGAAAGATGAATGGATAAATATAAATCAACAAGGTCGTAACGTCTAAATTATTCGGATACGGAAGGAGACCAAGAAATATAGAAGAAATCTCTTTACTCGAATTTTCGAGGACGTACAGACACAAAAAAGAGAAATACATTACAAGAACAAAAGAAACCGTCGAAAGGATAATTCCTAGGATAACTGCAGGCGTTAGCTTTCAACAGGAGGAGGTGTACTACAAAATTCACGCTACATTACGTCTGCCTCGGAGAGAAAATACATTTTTTNATGAAAGTACTGTACTATTGTTACCAAGGGTTGAAGTCCTTGTATGTTTCGGCGCGCAGTCTTCGAAAGAAGAGGAAAGTCCGGAGACCGGGATGATTTCCATTCGCTGACCGGATGTTGCATTCTAAGACCAAGTTCTCGAACAGGAAACGATGTCCGGTGAATGCAGATCAGAATTTTCCAAGTTTATCTCAACGAAGGTCTATAACTTTCGGAGGATACGCGGGCAAAGGACGAAGATGGAACCTTGCGGGAAACATCCCAGCCAGCGACAGCCTGGCGGGAAGGAACAGAGTGTCCTTGTGGCTCGGGCTTAAATATCTTGCGATCTCGCGGATCGTTACTTTATTGGTTATTAATTCTGTTTCTCGGTCCCCGCTTGATCTTTGTTACCGGGTGAAATTGGACCGGATCGGTTCCCGAGAAAGACGATTGTCTACGAATACAATTCGACTTCGTCTTTCGTTTGGTATTGAACGAACCTTGTACCTTAACTAACATTCCCTTTATTTGTTCGTTTTATAAATAATTTAATTTACCAATTTTCCTCCTTTTTCGCGTGGTTTTAATATTAAAATAATTTTAGTTTTCCTTTTCCTTTATAATTTAGTTCCTCTAATTTAAATTAATCGCGAACATCAAGATTAGTTTTTGTTTGAATTTTTGGTTAAAAGAATGTTTTTCATCCCTGCCCAGGGCCTCACATATACCTCGGAGCACATATACCAGGCTGGTAGGTTCAGGTTCTATAGATTCGTCCTCACATATTGCGCTTCGGATTCTTCATATTTGTAGCTGGCCGAAGTTGGCATTTTATTTGGCCCGGTGGGCGACAAATCCGGAATCGCGGGCAACCCGGGTTCTATTTCTAGTTAAAAGTCGTGATTGTAACGTGACCGCGACTTTCCTGGGAAATCTTACTGCGTGCGGCCGAGTAATATCTTATTGTTGATAGAAAATAACCGTTTGCAGCCCCGCGACGAAAGGTAACACGTGAGGTACCAACGAGGTTCCACGCGCCCTTAGGGACTGTCGTACGAGATGGCTCCACAGATCAGCNCGCGAAGTAGGTTAATAGCGGTATACTAATATACCAATTACATGGGATATAATAATATACTACACTAATAATAGATTTTTTCATACTTTTCGGTTATCCGACTTTTCAATCATCCGACCAACCCCAGTCCCCAATTGAGTCGGATAATCGATGCTCTACTGTAGTTATTCGGGAAAAAGTATATTAATTAAGGTAGTAGTAAAATCGGTAGGAAAAACCCTAGCCAACGATAGCGTCGGACTACCGGCTTGGACGGGTGCCGCGGCCGTCGACGCCAACGATAAAACAATTCTACTATCGGGTCGACACTAATATCGAAAATTCGCAACGGGTGCCACCGAGCAAAGGGGGACGTCGACGACTGTTTGGAGGCGCGTTGGCTGGCTTCGGCCATATCCGGCTGTCACTCCCCGCGAAAGATATACCGCTATTTGTAAACTCTAAAGAAGACTTTTCTTCTTCAGGACAAACTGCTTTTATCAATAGTACGTTACAAAAAACGTTTCGATTAACGTCTATAAGAGAAGATACTGTTCAGAAATATATCGGACAGTATTGCGAAATGAAAACTGAGTGGCACGAATGTGAGGCATTAACAACGAGAAGGAAGACAATTTTACGTCCATCAGAGATTTCGTTAGATTATTTTCTAGGAATGAAATGGTTACTTCGAATAATAAATCGTTCCTTGTAATAGCGAAGCGATAGATCGGCCATACGCGCTGGGATTTAGATGCCTAGTATTCATCTAGTTACTACAATTGGCATTTTTCATCGGATGCTCGGCCTCTGGTGTTTAAAAACAAAACTATTCTATCTGGGTCGTTTGATTCATTCTTGTGTATTATCAGCAGTAAAGATTACTGTTGGTTCCAAATTGCAATTTCAAAGCCTTACGAGAGCCTGATATAAGTTTTCGTCTATTCCCACACGAAAAACGGGAAAAACAGATGATTATTCGGAAATTGATCGGTTATATTTATGAGTTCTGAATTCCGAAAGAGTGGATTAGACTGTTAATTAAGAATTGGAAGTTTCCCGATTGTCCACCTTTCACCAACAAGTTACGCTGTCAATTTTAAAACATTTTGTTAAAGTTAAAATGCCAATAATTTTGTGTAGGATTTAAGCATTTCGAAGCCCTGAAGCCGAACTCTGTAAGGCCCTTACCAACCCTTCACAATTTTAGAAGTCAATCATAAAAAGAAAAGAATTAAATCAGACTATGACTCTGATTTAATACGGATATTGGAAGAAAAAGACGTGAGGTTTCACTAGTCTTCTGTTTTATCTAAGTTTAATTAAATTTTTTTTTTTTAAATTGGTTTTATCAATTCAAAGTGCTTATTACAAAATCTGACTTCAATTTTCTTTTTTGTACAAATGTTTGAGGTCCCTCGAAAGTCGAGGCTTTTTACTTCCGGCTCCGATGGGACAATGTCAAACTTGATGATTTTTAACACAAAGGGCACAAATATAGAACGATCTCAATCATTTGTTTCGATACCACATAATGACGTGTTCCGCTAACAATAATTGTTCTCCTTCTATAAAATTTCTCGATAAACAGCCACGGGCAGCATATATCATTATATCGGACAGTAATATATGATTAATTTTATATTACTAGTTACGAGCCAAGGACCCAGATAAAGTAGCCATTTTGTAAAAATGCAGCGCCCTCTATAGTTCATGAAAAATGCGATAAAGACTGTACAATAACCAAATACTGTAACCGGTTTCTTTGTGTCTTCGTTTATTGTCTTTTTTTCTCGACAGATGGCACTATATAACACATTGCAACACTTCTTGTTTGTGATCATTTTTTTTATTGTTATTATTAATACAGTATTAATAATGACATTATTGTATTATTTATTATTGATATCAATTTTATTATTATTATTATAATATCGAACTTGGGATTGTTGATCGGGTAGCGTTACCTCGCATCATTCGGCATTCGGCAATTTTTATTTAGAATTTGCCTTCTCGCATTTAATTAAGGAATTAATACTTTCCCGGCTGTTATATAACAGAGGGACGTGGAGAAATGCAAAATATTCGGGGACTCTTTCTCTACGTATGGATGTTTGTTCGTTTGTGCGTGTTTTGTTCACCCTCTTTGAAGCTTAATAACTCCTGTGATTTTTGTCGAAACTTTCTGAAATTTTGCAGGGAGGTTTCTTTATTTGGGGGATGGATGCTAGTAAATTTTAGTGGTTAAAGATCGACTGGGTGGAGAGATAAAGGGAGTTGTGTATCGTATCTCGAGTAGAGTCGGACTTAATGGCGACTATACTGGTTATAACATTTACAATTTATATTAATAAAGGAACATTTTATGTATTCTTTTGTTCAAAAACGGTGGTTTAATTAAAGGGCCCCTACTTACGGGCCTGGTACGGGTCTCATGTCATTTTTGGAAAGCATTTCTAGTATGTTTATAGTCGATCAATATTAAAAGAAATAAATCATTATCTAATAACAGTTTATAGATGAAAAGATTCTTCGTTATTTATTGGAAAAATGCACTTTGAACTTAACACCAGATAATGTATTAAGTAACAGTTCTACATCGTTGACTTTGAATGTAAACAATTTGGTATGTTCTCGCTCAGTGTTATACAAATACAGATTTAAGCCATGAATCCAGAAAAGTGCAAATTTTTTGAAGGTAAACGTTAGATTCGTATGTTAGATTTTATAGAAAAATTAATTTACTATTGATAATCGCCTACTTCAGCTTATATTTTCAAAGTAACTTGTAGATTTACATTAAGACTTCTTCACTCTCGGGCGTCGTACAAACTATCGATGGTTCTGTTGTCATCTTTGCATCCCTGTATCCTTCATCCTATATATTTATAGTATAAGAGTTGTGTGTTTATATGATAACTATAAATACTCCCTAAATTAATGCGAGTGGATAATTTTATACGAATTTCACAAACAATATAGAGATACGCTAAATTGTTTAAATTTAAATTTTTAACTAAATCTTTGTATAGAGCGTGTTATATCTTTCACCTCTGTTCTGTTTATATGGTTCGTAACTGGCCGTGTTTCGCGTTACATCGACGGGTTGGCCACGTGAAGATTCCCTGAAATTCGACACTTGTCTAACACGTAATAAGGACCAGTTTCCTATAGAATATCTTCGCGGGAGGCATCCTCTTGGAAGATCGTCCACGTGTTGCTTGTCCGAATCCCATTAAACCAAACCAATTTTCAATAGTTAAAACATAGGGGAGACCGGGGCAAGATCGGCATGTTAAGCTTTACTTAAATTTTGTGTAATAAATACTGCNACAAACTATCGATGGTTCTGTTGTCATCTTTGCATCCCTGTATCCTTTATCCTATATATTTATAGTATAAGAGTTGTGTGTTTATATGATAACTATAAATACTGTGGATAACTTTATACGAATTTCACAAACAATATAGAGATATGCTAAATTGTTTAAATTTAAATTTTTAACTAAATCTTTGTGTAGAGCGTGTTATATCTTTCACCTCTGTTCTGTTTATATGGTTCGTAACTGGCCGTGTTTCGCGTTACATCGACGAATTGGCCACGTGAAGATTCCCTGAAATTCGACACGTGTCTAACACGTAATAAAGGACCAGTTTCCTATAGAATATCTTCGCGGGAGGCATCCTCTTTGGAAGATCGTCCACGTGTTGCGTGTCCGAATCCCATTAAACCAGACCAATTTTCAATAGTTAAAACATATATATTTAAGATAAAAATTTGATTATTTTAATTTTTATAGTTTCGCCACAAAAAGAATCTGACGGACACGGTCAAAAAGGTGTTTTACATACACACGGAGATCACGGACATACGCACGATCACATGGAAAATCCTGGCAGCTACATACGGAGAGAGAAACCTAAAATTAGGAGCGATTGGAATTCGGTAAAAATATGATTTATATTAACAATTGTCTTTTCAATATATGTACTTTTTAAACGCTTTTATTTGTTAGGGATGCGACCCCACCGTATCCCCCGAAACCCCATTAAATACTATATAAACAAATGTAGAATTTAATCACGATGTGTATCTAGATGCGCTTTAAGGGTGGTGGGGGATGATGGGAATAGATCCACACAAGCAAGTAAAAGCATTCTTTTTTTAAAATACGGTATATTAAAATTATTGTAAATTTATCTAACACAGCGGGCATTTACTGTGGGAATTGGAGGACCCGTAGGTTCTGGAAAAACTGCTTTAGTTCTCGCTCTTTGCAAATATTTCAGAGAAGATTACAATATCTGTGTTGTGACAAACGATATATTTACAAGGTAAACTTTACAGCATATATTCATCTTAAATACAGTAAAACCTGTTCAAAACGGAAATCTACCAAACCGGAAAGAATATTCGGTGCCGCTTTACACGGGTTTTATTGTATATAGGCTTATATAATGAATATATATATATATATATATTATAACTTGTGGAAAAATGTTTAAAAATTTCTTAATTAAGACAGCTATAAGTTTGTCCGTATATTATATATATTTATGCAGTATAAGTAACACATGCCATGTATGTGTGTATTATATTGTATAGTTTTTAAGTATCATCATATCTAAATTATTTTATATCAGACATATCAATCTATCTTCTTCCAAGAATTGCAAATATGACAGTGACATTATTACAAAATATAAAGCTAGTCTGACTTTTCAAAATGTCAACGAATTCTAAGCTTTGTTCATAATTGATAATCATGAAAGAAAAAAAAAATGTTAAAAAAAAATATCTTTTTTAATGTGTCTTAGCATTTAAAAAATGTTAATTGTTAAAATGGAAAATTTTTTGCAATATTTGTCTTCCCTGATAGCATTTAATGGCACAGCAAATTTGCTTCAAGTTTAATATATATATAAAATAATATATATACAGTATATTATATACCTCCTGTAATGAATTGATCAAAATGTATGAATGAGTTTGCTGTATTTTCTTAATTTATAACATTTGAAAATTTAGAATAGTCAGTTTATATGAGTCTTCTAATTAGAAACTGCCATGCATGAGAAAATAAATAGTTTATAACAATGTGTTCTAGATTCATCATTACTCCCGTAACGTAATAATTTCACTATTTTTATCGAATAAATAATAATAATTTTATCNTATTTAATGATTATTTTTATAGGGAAGATTGGGAATTTTTAATGAAGAATAAGGCTCTACCAGAAGAAAAACTTCGCTCGGTAGAAACAGGAGGATGTCCACACGCAGCAATTAGAGAAGTAAAATATAATTATTTAAATATATTTTAAAAGTTTTACGATATTATTTTGATTTATTATCTTAAAAGTTATGAATAATTTGAATAAATGTTTAAATTTTTATCGCGCTTATCGATTTAAAGCTCATTACAATATAAATTTTGAATTTTTAGGATTATTCCGTAAACTTGGAAACTATAAAAGATCTAACGAAGATATTTATGCCTCAGTTTATTCTCTTAGAATCTGGAGGAGATAATTTAGCTGCAAATTTTAGTCGAGAATTAGCCGATTACATTATTTATGTCATCGACGTATCGGGTATATTCTATTCTACTTTTAATTTTCATTAAAAAATAACTGTAATAAACCTACAATTTTTAATAATTCTATTAATTAATCGAAGGTGGAGATAAAATTCCTCGTAAAGGGGGTCCGGGAATTACCGAAAGCGACTTATTGGTCATTAATAAAACCGATTTAGCTGAAGCAGTAGGAGCCGATTTAAACGTAAATTTAGTTTGAATTTTGTTTTTCGAGTAGATAATATTCGTTATAAAAATTTATTTTAATACAGGTGATGATTTCTGATGCAGCGGCCATGAGAGAAGACGGTCCTACTTTGTTTACGCAAGCCAGACATAATATTGGAATTGAAGAAGTAGCTAAACATATTTTAGATTCTTATTATTCAATCAAAAATAATTGATTCTGTGTTAAAAGATGAAAAATAATATTTTATAATAATAATTAAAATAATTTTAATACATTAAAAATATTTTTAAAACAGCGCTTTTATTGTTCGTGTTTTTAAAATTGGGATTGGGAATGGTAAGGGGGCTCCACTCTCACCATACACGGTATATTTATGTATATATGTCTCTAATATGTATATATATATAATGTTTATCGGGTTTCGGAGTGGGGAGGATGATTAGTGTAGGACCATTCCTAAAACACAAGTAATATACATTACTCTCTTTGAAGCTTGATAACTCCTGTGCTTTTTGTGGAAAATTTTTGAAATTTTGCAGGGTGGTTTGTGTATTAGGGATATTGATACTATTAAATTTTGGTGGTTAAAGGTCGAGGGGATGGGGAGATAAAGAAGGTCGCGCGTATCTCGAGTAAGGTCGAACTTAATGACAATTTTACTCATTATTTGCATTTAAAATTTTTATAAAATTCTTCCCTACCCTCAAAATTAAACTTTTTGATACTTTATAATAATTAAAACTATATATATCATTGGTATTTTCTTTTATTTGTAGTAAGGAATTAAGATTTACACCGAATGCGAACTTCGTGATTTTAAATAATTCAGGTCGGAGGTCATTCCCCTCCCTGACACGCGATGGCCGATCCTATTATAGATCAGACTCGGCCGGTAATGAGTAAAATTGAGGCCAGAAGTATAGTTCATTGTGAGGTGGTTTCTGCAAGAAGAAAATCAATTTAGTCTATTAACCTTCTTTCCGTTTCTGCACTGACCAGAGAATATATGACAAAAATCTATTTTTGGCATAATTGCAACTCGGGCCACGGTGATGCAAGCCCTAACAGTTTCGTCACCGTGTGAATATTAACCATTATTTAACTCAAATTTAAAAAAATAAATGAACTAAAAACAAGAATGTTGTTACTTAATACTATTCCACTTTAAAGGATTGTTAGACACCAAGTAATTTGCCGATAAAGTATATAAATTGTGAATTAATCATCGAGGCAAAAGAGAATTGAATCGACGTGGTGATCAAAAAAGTTACTCCACACGTCATTTATGATGTTATTACAAGAATGATGTAATAAAATTTCTGGATATTCTCTGATAAATATGAGCTTTCTCGTGATATGAAATTAAGTATCGCGTGTCGTTCGAATCAAGGACAAATTCTAAAGCAATTTATCAGTTTCGATAATTTGTTAGGAAAGTTTTTAAAACATCACTTTGAAGTCATTCAAATATAATATCACCGATTTCGAGTCTTCTTTTACTACTATCTACCCTTCCCCGTCACGTTTTCTCACCAATTTTTAGACACCACGTGCGAATTTCGCGCTCGATTCACTTCCCTCTTTATTAAAATCAAGCATTTCTGTAAAACAGATCCACATTACATTAATTTATTCGTATTTTCCGCCGAGGCAAGGCTAATTTTAAAAATAGACTAATAGAAAACAATTCGGGAGAAGAATCTGATGACATTATAGTAACTCCTAGACGAAGGTTAGGGTGTTTATGTTATATAACGGTATATATTTCAGTTGGTATCTGTATCTTTAGTAGGGAAATTTTTAGGAGAATCTTCAGAACTTCAACATTCTACTAACACTTCATCCCCTGTTATAATCTTTCGCGTGTCCCCCCTGTCTGGTATGACCTCATTTTATGTTTTTTATTCTCGAGCCCCGTGTGAGGATTACAACATATCGACGATCAAAATTCTAAGGAATCAAATTGAAGAAGGTTGAAGACTTAATTATAATATTTAAGTTTAACCTTCGAAAGTACAGTACTATTCTGAGATAAAATTGTATTTTACATAAAAATGAAATAAATATCCGTGTACATTAATACATTAATGAATAGCAGTCTAAAAATTAAATATAGTTCAATCCATAAAATATATATTAATATATAAAGTCAGACTGTCAAATCTACGTAAGTAGGCATTAAAAAAATTGCCTATGTTTGGCAGTGGCGCGTTTTATATAGGTAAAAATGGCAATTTGGGGCCCTCCCTAACCAATCTTTTATAAGAAAATATTTCCCCAAAAGAAGTCAGTCGAAGAAAAATGTCTAAAGTCAACACTGTATGTCTACTCGGAGCTCCCTAATTCAAATTCGACTGGACTCCAAGAAGCTATGATGCTTACAGGATGGATTTTGTATGCATTTTTGCTATAAAAAACAGAGAAAAATGGCCGCTGTTATAAGAGGTTCGACCGAATTAACTTTTTTTTTTATGATATATAACGAAATCTTTTGTATAAATTTTAATAAAAAAAGGTTATTAACATATTTTCGGATATTTAAAAATAAAAAAAAATTATATTTTCTCACAGTTTTTTTAATAAAAAAAATACACAATAAATAAATAATTCAAAAAAATAAAAATTTCTATTTTATAAAAGAATATTAAAGTGTTTTGCAATAGAAAAAGACGAAAAAAATAAGGTTTATGGAGATGATAAAATTCGTAGAAATAATTATTTCCTTGGAAAAGAATTTTAGACAATAAAACTATTACTAAACTTTTTTTAAAAGGAAAACTATAATATATAAAATTTAATTTAATTCTAAAATTATAGTTTTTATTATTATTTTTTTTAATGAGAATATTTTATTAGTGTTATTGTATTTTATATATGTTAAGGTTATGTATTAATTCTCAATGTGTTCATTTCTAAAAATTTTAAAATTTATTTTTATTATTTTAGTTTCTTAACGACAGATGGAACCACCGTAGTTATTATTCTTTAATGGGATTAAGCTTTTTCGTGTTTATCTACCCATAAGACACGAATTTCTTATTTAATTAAAAGCGCGCTAGAGGGCCTTTTTTTTTTTAAAAAAAAAAAAAGCCCTTTACGAGTTCGGCCAGACCAAAATGAGGAAGTCGGTGGGAGGAACGGGGCAGACCTATCTGGGTGTCTAATACAGTATAGTGTTATGTTGGGGATATCACGTGGTACTAACTCATTCATCCAGACCATTCGCTGCGACACGTGACACTCCTAACACACTCGTGTTACTCGCATAACTCGAAAGTAGACACCATAATTTTGTTCATCGGGCATTGCTAAGTATCGGTTGTATCGGTTATAAGTACAAAAACAAATACAGTACAATATGGACGAACCCATTGTACAAATTTCTATATAGAATAACGTAAAAACAACAACAGTATAAGGGGATGTATGGTAGAGAAGCCATTATGGCCCACCGTGTTTAGATTTCATACTATATGTTCCATTTAGGCTCCCATTACCCTGTTGGAAGCCTTGTTAATATAAAAAAGAATGCTTACTTATGATACGGGAACAATTTCTGCCGCCATTAAATTAATTTTTATTTATTTATTTTTTTAGAAAAAGTGTGAAAAGTGTTGAAGTTAGTAAGTTTTATAAATAAAATTTTATTTTATTCTTTGTCTTTTTTTTATTATTTTTTTTAAAATAGTTTTATGTTAAAGATATCGATCAAGGTCCACCCCACGTAGCAGATTCTTTTGTTTTCTTTTAAATTATTTACATAAAACCCGTATAAAGGATGTAAATATATTGTGGCACTTTTCTTGTCATTGTCAGATTATATTTTCTCTAATAATGACTTTGAAGATTAAATTTTTTGGTATCGGAAAAGCTTATTTTCATATACAAATATATATTCTTTTATGTGTTTATTTTTCTTCTTTGTAATTTTCTGCAGATATTTCTGATTAGGAAGTTTAATTATAGCCTCTCGGCACGTCCTCACTCTCGCCAGCTTTCTATGTAACAATTTTTCTTGTACGGCTTTAATAATATAAGAGATTGCACGACCTCGACACTTTTTTTTTAATTCTTTGTTTATTAAAAACTTATTTCATATCAATAATGACTTTTAATTAATGTTTTTAATTAATTATAGATTATAATTTATACGCTTTTAAGCTTTTAAGTATAGACCTATGAGATTTAATTTCAGATTTTAATCAGAGTTTATCTAGACCCTATAAAGTTACTATTTACTCGTATCAAATTATTATTTAATGTATGAAAATAATTATATTTTGATCTAAATAATACGTAATTTATATAAATATTATATGCTATGCAATATTATTTATATTTCGACATAAATAAAAATATTATTAAGATAATAATAATTCATACGGGCGTGTTTTTTTTTATAGAAAACAGATATATTAAAACCTGTATAAACCGGACTCGCATTACGGCCCACCCATTTAAAATATATGCTCTCCACCTCAAATTATTAGTGGCTTGCCCCTGTAAATCATACTTTTCCTTTAACAATAGAGTCGTGCCGGTCATCTAACCCCTTTCGGGGGAAAATTTTTGAATTGAAGGGTGGAGTAAAACAGTAGAGCGGAGCCATTTTCCACCCCTTAGAAGCGGAAGAAATTTGAGATAAATATTTATATATTACACTGTTAATATTGAACAATAATTAAATTCGATTAAGATAGGCAAATTTTAATTGTAAATTAATCTGTTGTTAAACGATTTTCGGCATCGCACGCTATCGATCAATCGAAATAGATACTTACGATTAAAGATTTATCACCAACTAACTTAATTAAATTATACAATGACACGAGAGATTATCAATTAAGATTATTATTAAGAAAGATATTGGAGAATTTACCTTTATAAGTATACTATCTGCTCGATTTGCTCGGGCATTTCAGGAGATGGGATTGATGAGGTTGGGTTGGGAGAGTGATACAATGATCTTAGTAACTTAAAATGTACACTTACGATAATAAAACTGCAAAACGTAAAAGATTACTCTGGCTTTTAAGCTAAGAAGAGGATGGGCTTTAGGGGTAGTTGGAGTTGGGGATCCCCCGCTGTATTTTTTCTAGGATGTAGAAGAATATTTGGTGCGGATACATTAAACGGTTTAGAACATATTTTGCAGTGAACGAGTGGATAAAACCACTTAACACCGATCGCCTGGTCAACAGACTACAGACCACGTTGAGTTTTCCGGGTTTTCTTCGTGTTTCTAACACTTAAATAGGGGTGAATTTCCCGTAGAAAGTTAGTCCGGGAGGTATCTCTTCAGCAGATCGCCCACGTGTTGTGTTTCCCTAAACAAATGAACCAAACATACATATTTTGACTTTTATATAGGCCTACACAGAGGTAAACACATATATGTGTATGTTGTTCATGAAGATTCCATGATTTTTTTTATTGAAAACTATAGGAAATCAATATCTAATGGTAGATTGAAAAATTATATATACATCTACTAATACTTGAATACTAATTGTTTATATTTTAGTAATATCAAGGATTATTTAGCATATTCTACAGCAAGTTTAAAATCACACTAGAAATTAGTGATTAAAATATGTTAAGTGTTAACAGATTAGGAGTTAAATAAAATATTTAGAAATTTGTATCAAAATAAATTACTTGTATTAAATATATATATATAGAGTGTGAGTATTATTTAAAGTTATGATGCTTGGATACGTCTCGTACTTCATTTTTTATTGGATCTCTGACATTTTGATTACATTTCGCTCATATTAGATTGGAGAATTTATTGAATTGGATTGTTGAGATAAGACAGATTAAGGATAAACCCTGTTTTTGACCACACTATTTATAATATATCAGTAGGATCAAAATATTGAAACTTTCAGGAAATCCAAGTGCCAAATTAACTGTCTTCCCAGAGTCTCTACCTGAATTATTATTGATCGAATGGTGTTCCACACTATATTGAATGGGATAAGACAGGAGTGTATTGAATAGGATAAACACGAGATAAATATATTGGATAAGGTAAGGCGGGGTAAGTATCGCATAGAAAGGAAGGATTTTCTATGCAATACTAACTCCTATTGTGTTATACACGCAAAAAATAGCCAGGATAACTTCACAAGTCTACCGGTATTGACTTCGGGCATTTTTCTTCCGGGGAATTTTTTGGGAAAAATATTTTCTTATAATAGATTACGTGGGGGCTTCCTATTGGCGAGGACCCCACGCGATTATCGTAAAGATAAATATTAATATTCAATCTGTAAAATAATTTTTAATCGAGAATTTAAGAGATTATGTATATTTTAATATTAGGAAAACCCCCACGTAATAGTTAGAAATATTAATTAAAAATGAATAGAGCCGTGATTTAAAAATGCGGTCATGTTGTAATAACTATGATAAAGCATTTTTTATTTATTAGTAAAGTTAAAAATTATTATTATTATTATTTTTTACTCTTTATTAATAAATTTTAAAGATTTTCGCTGGTTTTCCTTACATTTTTTTTTTNGTTAATAAGGATATTTTTCTCTTATTATAGTTTACGAATGGTGTCGTCGTCGTCATCAATTTACGTCTCCGTTTCTTAAGAGTTTATTTTGTAATATCATGGAGAGGCACCTCTGCTAGACGGCAACGATATTGCAATTATGACAAATGGAACGAGAAAATTAAAGAATTCTATTGTTGAAAAAAATTGCTATTTTGTGAAATATTTAAAAACCGAAATTTTCTAACGCTTATTTACGTTATTTTATTTATTTATATCACGAATAGGCGAAGTGATGAAGTCGTTACGACATATAACCACCCTCCCCCTCCGAGTAACAAACGAAAACACGCAAATCCCCCCCATAAAAAAAAAGAATCACAAATTAAAAATTAGTAAAGCAAACAATTTAATTAAAATTGAGTAATTTTTTTCTATATTAAATATTTAAGATATTTCATTAAAAATTATTATTATTATTATTTTTTACTCTTTATTAATAAATTTTAAAGATTTTCGCTGGTTTTCCTTACATTTTTTTTTTGCTCTGGATTTACTAATTAATAGTTTAAAAAGTTGTAAAATATTCAGGCTAATTTCGAAATTATATTCAAAAATCTCCTGCCAAATGGGGAAAGAGGACATATTGAAAATTACAGACTTTAATGAAGTCTGCTGAACAGTCTGGTTGAGACTAGTGTGACCACGAAAGCCTGTGTTTGACCACACTATTTACAGTACAGCGATGACTTCGGGCATTTTTCTTCTGGGGAATTTTGGGGAAATTTTCTTATAAAAGATCGGTTCGGATCACGTGTTAGTGGGGCCCTCCAATTACCCTTTTTGCTCATAGGATAATTAAGGATTTTTTTTTTAAATATTACAAATAAAAACAACTAGAAGAAACATTGTACAATAGGATTTGATATAATTATTATATAATTTGATGCAACGTTACAGTCGGAAATTTTATCAACCCAGTTTTTACATGGAAATGACATCAGACAGAATACAATTTTACGTAAAACCAGTCATTGTACGAATTTCCCAACAAATAAATTATTCGTGTGTACGAAGCACATTTTTAACGATTTTCTGCATTTAGATTTAGATAATTAGATGGGTTATACGCATTGATTTGCGTGCGGGAAAAGAAAAAAGAAATCCATGAAATTCTTTTTCGGAAATAAAAAACAGAAATCTGAAAAGCTTGGCAATAACGAATAAGCGTTAGAAAAGTTGCTGGTTCATATATTTCAATTCAATAACAATAACAATTTTTAAATGTCTTTACTGGGGATTTTAGCATTAATGGGATGAGGCAACTAGACACACGGATGAGACTTTTTACGGGAAACTAGTCCGTATTTAGGTGTTAGACACGCGAAGAAAACAAGGAAAACTTCACGTGCCATTATGGGAAAGTGGTTCCTATTTGTTTGTTAGACACGCGAAGACAACCCGATTGATCCCCGACCAACTAGTTCGGTGTTTTATCCAGTTTTATGTTATTGTTAGGAAGAAGAAAACGTTGTTTTTACTAATAATTGCTCTACATTTTATACATTGCAAACACGTTATTAATTAATCTAAGAGATGAGCAATTCAACAATTCTACTTTCTACAATTTGCCTAACATAACGTGTCTTCGCTTACTTTAAAAGAAAGAATATTAACTAAATAAATAAATTTATTTATTTATATTTCCTGTTATCCTGATATTGTAATTAGAAATTTTTCAGAAGCAACATAAGAACCTTTGCATTATTTATAAATCGTTGGGAATCCTTTTAAATGCAATCGAATACAAACGTCATAACTTATATTAAAAGAATTCTTTTCTGTAAGTTATTTATTTATTTATTATTCAGTTAATTTAAACGTTGCAAATAATATAAAAACGGTCCTATCTTCGTGCAATTTCCTGTGTAATTTTAAAACATTTGTATAGAATTATCACGAATATTTTTATGTGTATTTATACTTTAATTCGTTTCTGTATTTCTGAATTATATATATATTGTATAAGGTTGGTCGCTTCTTGCAAACAGGAGGAGAGAGAAACCTTACAGGCTGTATAGCCTATATAGAAATTTAAATTGATAGTTCTTTCGAGCAGAATCGTTAATTTTAACAAAATTTTTATAATTTATCAATGTTAGAAAAGAAGAATTATAAAATAAAATCGACTCTCTGATGCAGAAGATATTTATCTAAATTTTAAAACTCATTCTTTATGGTCACTTGCGATATATGTATGTATCGTACACTTATCCTTTGTATTCTAATGCGGATCACAATACGTTCTTCTCATTCTAAAAATAGTATTGAGACATTGTAATCACTAAAAATAGAAAACATAACCTACATAATCAGATTTACACGTAGGTCTATCATACACAAACACAGTCGAATTAGTTATGTTTTTTTACCCTGTCGAGCCTTGTTTTTTTTTTTTTTAAAATAAGAGTTATAAAGAAGGTTCCTATTTAAATGAGCATTAACCTTTCTTAAAATTAAGTTCAAAGAATTAGTTAACATTAGTTTAACCTTTAAACTAAGCCCCGTACCTGAATATTTAACGGGGATAGTAGCAGTACGGGTAAATTAATAAATGTATTTATCGAATCACTTTTTATTTCCCAACATTACAGACATCATTTTCCTAATTGTACCACTTTCCAACCGTCTCTTAACTGACCCGTGTTTCGAGTGGACAAACCAAGCATGCAGCGATGAGCATTACGTGTGTCACGATTCCCAAGACCTGCTTTTTTTTATTTTCTCTACCAGGTACTACGATTTCTCCTCACTTCCTACATCTAAATCACTCTTGTGGAAAAAAAATCCTCCTCTACAGGCCACTCGAACATCCTCCGACTACTAAAAATATTTTGATAGGCAATCAAGGACACATCTCGATGTATATATACCGCTCGGCGGGAGAATATTTTTTTTTTACTACCTTTTAATTAAAGAAAAAAAAAACTTCTTAAATTTATAATATTAAGAGATTTTATGATTTTAATAAAGTTTTTCTATACTTAAACCCGTTTAAAAAGCGTCGAGTCGACCCGTAAACATCGGTGTGACCCACTCGACTGTCGAACAGTACGTTAGTATATAACGGCATTAGTCGTGTTCTTATTATATAAAGTAATGCACTAAATATATACAAATTATACCATCGGAGGAATTAAAATTTGAAGGTGTAATTAATTTTTGCCGGTGTTTACATCGTCGGATGTTGCGCTGAAAAATAAAGACACGCTCTATCACCCAACTGTTTTTGTGTTTATTTAGAAACGCAACCATTAATTTTGTCATTCACAATTAAGTAAAAAAATCTAATTTCATTTAAGTTCGAATCGTTTAAATTGTGTAAGTTAATCTAAATTAATTTAATATTTAAAAAATTGTATAGATTAATTGTGTTTCCGCATCATTTACTTGTTGTTAAGTATCAGANCAACCATTAATTTTGTCATTCACAATTAAGTAAAAAAATCTAATTTCATTTAAGTTCGAATCGTTTAAATTGTGTAAGTTAATCTAAATTAATTTAATATTTAAAAAATTGTATAGATTAATTGTGTTTCCGCATCATTTACTTGTTGTTAAGTATCAGAATTTTCTTGTCATTTTAATAAAACTAAATATAGATTTTGATGCCATTTACAGTGAATTTTTTTTCTTTATAAAATAAATTTATTTTAATACTTAAAACAACTGGATTTATTTCCTTTCCTTTTTACAATTAATTAGAGAGTGTTCTGGAGATATCTCTGTGACAATAATTTGTGTAATGTGATTCTATTAAGATCATTTTCATTACCAGAAAGGTGTTTTTATTTTTAAATTTAATGAGCTTTTTGGAAAAACTATAAAAAAAGAAATAAATTCTTGGATTAGTGGAACTAAATAAAATACTAAGGAACATCAGAAAAAAAGGAGTAAAAAATATAATATTTTAATGTATTCAAATATAGAGAATTATCCCCTTTTAACTGGAAAAATAATCCATAATATAAATATATATTATATTTAAAGAATTATATAGGAATTTCATACACTAACTAGACAAATATTTAAACCGAATATATTAAATATAATACAAATAAATAATTTAAAAGTGTTTATAGACATTAAAATGTTTAAATATTTAACACTAGAAGATGAAAAATTGTATTTACAACGCATCATTAAACACCGTTTTATATAAACGACGTCCCAAGTATTACTTAACTATTCCTCCGTTTTATGTAAGTATTATAATGTTTTAATACGTAAATTTAAAGCTTAATTTTAAATTTTTAATCTGTAAATAAAAAGAATTAAGTCTGGTAAAAATATTGACAGGTAACCGTATATAACGCGCACTTTTCTATTATGAAACACACGCCGAGTTATGGAAGATTTGAGCGATTAGTCCATATTTATATATAGTTAATAAGGATATTTTTCTCTTATTATAGTTTACGAATGGTGTCGTCGTCGTCATCAATTTACGTCTCCGTTTCTTAAGAGTTTATTTTGTAATATCATGGAGAGGCACCTCTGCTAGACGGCAACGATATTGCAATTATGACAAATGGAACGAGAAAATTAAAGAATTCTATTGTTGAAAAAAATTGCTATTTTGTGAAATATTTAAAAACCGAAATTTTCTAACGCTTATTTACGTTATTTTATTTATTTATATCACGAATAGGCGAAGTGATGAAGTCGTTACGACATATAACCACCCTCCCCCTCCGAGTAACAAACGAAAACACGCAAATCCCCCCCATAAAAAAAAAGAATCACAAATTAAAAATTAGTAAAGCAAACAATTTAATTAAAATTGAGTAATTTTTTTCTATATTAAATATTTAAGATATTTCATTAAAAATTATTATTTTATTGACATTTTTTTTTTAATTTTCCAGTTTCGAAACGTGAAAAAACACAGTTGATTTCTCGCTTAGACACAGCTTGTCGGTCATCTGTGACACCTTGACTTCTTCTTATTGGGAGAAGTGTCGGTCATGTGACATTCTCCATACTTGACGTCGAGATACTCCGCTAGAAACGGCAAACGGCGTTATCTATCTATTCGCGATGCCTGTTGCAGTGACTCAGAGTCAACTTACTCTTACCAGTTCCAGAGAAGCCGAGAGAATAACGTAAGAAAATTTACTTTTCTTTATTAAAAAAAATAAGATTTTTTTATTTTTATTTACCGAGTTCGTTGCACTCTGACGATTTTTCGCTGATTTTTCGTGTATAGTGCGCGCGTTGTTGGGTGATTTTCTGTGTTTTTTTTTTTGACGGATGAGTGAGTTAACTCTACCAGGATCGGTTCGGTTGTAAAGAAAGTTTATGAATGGATTTAACGCTTGTACACTTATCTAGGACATGGATGTCGAGCAGATCCCCTGCCAGAGGTAGTTTGGGTCGTTAAATTAGTGTCTAGTTGACGATTTGGACCCCTTTCGAATGCCTTCTCTGCCAATTAATTTTAATTATTTATTTTTTCTTAAAAAAGTACATATTTATATTGTAGCATTTACAGTATTTCCAAATTTTTTTTATATCTCCATCTGCACTTCCCCCTATTGTTTTGGACTTAGTGTCGGCGCTAAATGGTGCTTTTTTAGTAACTACGTTAAAACGTTCCCTTTTTCAAAATATAATTAGCGATTTTTCGTACCTCATTTCTTTTCAAAAACGTAACGAGAACAGACAATTACCAGACATTATTGTCCTTTCATCAAAATATGGCCTTCGACAAAATGAGTCTCATCTCTCTTTAACATCTGTGCAAAATACAAATAACCACTTTCTTCTATCGGCTGGAAGACAAATCGACAAATCCCATTTGCTTTTTTACGTCCCCTGCAATCAGCCTATGGTATTTGTTGTGGTCGATAGAGTGGGCGGACCAGTTTGTTTCGTACGTTTTTATGCTTGTTACAAAACTTTTTACCTGAACATATAGAAGTTTTCTTACTGGACGACTGCCCGTTACAGAATTTTAATTTATCGAAAAGTTAAAAATACGTCACAGATTTAATTCAAAAATTTCCAAATTAATCTAACAACATTTTTCTTGAAAGATATCATCGAGATTTACGACAATTCAATAATTTCTTGAAAATATAAAAATAGAAAAGAATTGTCGCTGTCTAGATATTTCGTTGTTCTACAGTACAACGAAATATCCAGGGGTCGCCAAAGTGGTCGATATCGATCCCAGGGGTTCATGCAACATCATTGGGGGTCGATGCGGNCGTTTAGTGCGAATATTTTTTTAATATAAAATCTATTATTAAAATTAATTTAATTGCAATTTAAAGATAGGCCAGTGCATTAAAAGTAAAGTATATTAACTTGTCTTAAGATGTTCGAATAGAGAAAGAACGTTATAAAGTTTTTTTTTTTCTTTTAATAATTGTAAATTAGGTATCGAAATTCGTGTTTTTCTAAATCGTTTACATGCGAAAGTTGTGAAATTCGTGCGTTATTTCGAGATTGCGTGACGATAAAAAAAAGTGCTAACAGACAGCGATTCTATTAACTGCCATTGAACTAGGGAATCGCAGCTAGCGATTGACTAATGCTCACAGTTTTATTAAAGATACAGCTTATATCCGCAAAAGGGTTATGACCGAAACGACCTATTTATATCAACTATCGTATACACATGGGTCATCCCATGTTGGCATCTCTGTAAATTGCTCCGTTAAAACAAAGGAGAGAAGGTGAAAACAAAATCGAAGAGGGGGGAAACCTTCTAAAAATACACTTTCACTATCCAAGTAAGGATAATGGACGAGTGAGAGGGAGAGAGAGAGAGAGAGAGAGAGTGAATTTTCTTATAAAAATGTTAAATGGGACGCATAACTGGAAGTGTGTTCAACTATTTGTCATCGAAATCTTGTCAAGCATGACTAAATATCGATGTTTGTCACTATGAGGTCTCCTTTCGGAGAAATAAATAAAATTCAGGAAGCATCCCGACTGATTCGTATTGATAAAAAAAAAAAAAAATAGGAAAAATCGACAGAATTTTAGTTAAAAAAAAAAGAAAACTGAATCATCTTGGTTTTCGTTAAATATTTCTCCTTTAAATAGATTTAAATTAAACCAATTAAAATCCAATTAATCAACTAATTAATTCTTTGTGTTTAAGGAGTAAATTAAAAATGGCGTATCTAAATAAAATTTCATTCTATACAAACAAAGACTATAGAAAAGAGCTCATAAGAAAATAGATAAAAGTCAGCGTATTGTTACTCTTTTATTAAGTAGAAAGTGTTTACACACCGGGTCATTGTTTGATTATTAAAGACTTGATTTAATTAAGGACAAGGCATTGTAGAATTTTCAAGATCGAAAAGTAAATGTTCAATTTCATTATCAGGCATACGAGATGGTGGCAAAGACGAAGTCGATTGGAGCGAATACTTTGTTCTTTGACTGTACTTTCTTTATTTTTGTGTGCTGTTATGGCTGTCTCCGTCGTTCTCATTGGATATCACTTCCACAACGAAGACAGTAAGTTTTATTCTCTTCTTCTATCTCTTAAACTCTATCTATCATTACCATACATCTGTTTATTCGGGACACACTCGAATTTCTCCGGTTTTTTAACCATTAAAAATACAATAAAATATTAAATATGTCTTCTATTATAATATAATCAATGTATAAGTAAATTTTTTAAAAAAATTCGCTTAAATTTATTTATTTATATTTCCTGTTATCCTGATATNTCTACTTGGATCCCTTAACGATTTTATGGGTTATTTTTTATTTAAAATATTAGAAAATTAATTTATATTGATTCGTGTGATTTACTGTAATAAAAATTTATGATTGGCTAAGCTTCATTCACACGGTATTACTTTTTTTTTTTAAATAATAATAACAACACCAGGAAAGTTACCGAATATAAATTAACTGAAGCGTAAAATTTATTCTCTAAATAAGTAAAAAAAAACAATTTATTAATTATTGTTTTAATATTTATATTTTAAAATTAATTACTGTTTTTATTGACCTTAGAGGCGTAATTTATAAGCGCAGTAACTTAACTCTCAATCTCTCTAAGGATTTAAAATGCATTTTAAAAAAAAAATGTA
Organism: Centruroides sculpturatus; assembly: GCF_000671375.1. Taxonomy (NCBI): domain Eukaryota; kingdom Metazoa; phylum Arthropoda; class Arachnida; order Scorpiones; family Buthidae; genus Centruroides; species Centruroides sculpturatus. Next base: position 218,629 of record NW_019385011.1, on the reverse strand, counting down.
ATTTTCTTTTATTTTTGCAAAGATTTATGAAGATAAATCTTTGCAAAAATTATATAATAATTTTTAAATTTTTGCAATTTCAGAAAATACAAATTATATAGAATTTTGAGCCGAGGAAAATTAGTTATTTTTCACATTTTCCTCGAGTGAAGATTAGAGGAAAATTATAATGAATTATATTCGTTCTTACTGACTGAAAGATTACTGCACCCAATAAAAAATAATATTATTAATCAATATTTCACTCGCTTCATTAATAATCTCGGCTATTTTACTTAATTACTGGTTATTAAAATACTGTAATTGTCGGCGTATAAGATGCACCCCCTCATTTTCCTAAGTTATTTTTGGAAAAACAATAATAAAATTATATATATATATATTTTTTTTTTTCGGTTTATCCCTCCCCCGAAAAATACAAAATGGGGTGCGTATTATACTCTGGAAAATATACAGGGGAGGTGCAAAAGTAAGTATATAGTTTTTAAATAATACTAATAATAATAAACTCTGCACCAAACATCTGTGTTTCTCTGATTTACAACTGTGTACTGCTTTTTCATCCCTGTATATAATAATAATAATTACTGTATTATTTTTTAATGTCTTTGAAACACGGGGTGGGTATTATATGCTTAACGGGGTTCTAACTTAACTTAAGAAAAATCAATATTTTATAATAAAAAAATATATAAAAAAAGGCAAAGTTTAACGACTAGAAAACTATCTTTATTGTTTACTTAGTAAAAGTAGGATAGAAAAGTGATATAAATATAAATTTAGATTCTTGTAATGTATGAAAAATAAAACACGGAAGAACAGTAGATTCAATAATGATTTCAGGATAATTTTAAAAAAAGATTTATGGATATCCACGTGTGTTTTTTTTTATATTAAGAATAATCTATTAAAATANTTTGTGTCAATACATACTTTAGAATCTTCATTTAACATATTTAATATCTCAAGTACATTTTCAATTATATAATGTAATTTTTAAATCAAATTTGCAATTATGTAAATGTTATAATATATATATATATATAAAATAAGATTTCATTTATAATAGAAATCTTAATCTCTAATTAATTCCTTTGTTTAACTATCCAGGATATCAGGTAAACAACTTTATTCATAAAGAAAAATTATATTTGAATATCATGGCAAAGAAATTGGGCAATTAATTCCGACCCACACTGTGCGTCTGACTGGGTGGATCGATGCGATAGATATATTCTGCAATATTATAATAAGCAAGATACTCCGCTTCTTCTGGAGTGGTGTCGGTATGATAATGACCACCCTCTCCATGCTCGCTGAAACAATGCGTGTGTTCCACTCGAAGATCTAAGCCCTTTAAACATAACATTAAAATAAAAATTGGAACAGTGATTTATGAGAAAGACAATGTATAATTTATTTAAAATAAAGTTTTTTTTTATCCTCCGAAAGATTGATACAATAAAGTTTTAATAGTCGAGACGGTGATGAACATGATTGAATTCGAGTTAGGAAACTTCTATCTTAACGAGTCTCCGGTTGTAAAGATAATTAATAAGTTTTCTCTCGTTATAAACATTCTTTTCTTGCGAATAAAATTTAATCTTTGGGGAAAAAATGCCATTTTTTTATAGGTTTTTTAAACGAATATCTCCCCTGGACGTTAAACAAAGATGTTGCTGTATCAAATAAGATTTGTTTAGGTCCTGGCTGTATTAAGGCAGGTAATTCTCTCTCTCTTTTTTTAATATATATATAAAATATATTTAATCAGAATTTTGAAGATTAAAAAAAAAATTGAATAAAATTTATATTTAGCCGCTGTCATTTTAAATAATTTGGATGTAAATGTGGATCCATGCCAAGATTTTTATCAATTTGCGTGCGGAGGTTGGATTCACAGTCATGAGATTCCTGATGATAAAGCATCGCTCTCCGCTTTTTCTCTTCTTCAAGAAGAGATGGATCTTAAATTAAAACGTATGTATTGGTTTAATATATTTAAATATCTTTAAGATTTATAATTACAACGATATTTTATAACGCAAGGTCTGATAGAGCGACCGATTGAAGATAATGATCGTGATTTTATCATCCTTGCTAAGAATATGTATATATCCTGTATGAATACTTGTAAGTATATTTAAAAAGTTCGAAAAAGTCCATTAAATCCGTGAAAAATCCATTAAATATTTCGTTTCAGCGAGAATTGACGAGTTGGGCATTCAACCTCTACACGATATTCTGGAGAAGTTAGGGAAATGGCCAGTTTTGGAAAGGGAAAATTGGACCGATTATGATTTCGACTGGTTGGAAACACTAAGCAGAATGAGGCAGAACGGTTACAGATACGATATTCTAGTCGATATGACAGTTTCTCCCGATCTTCGCAACAGTACACAACATATGATCGACGTTAGTCGCCATTTCAAATTGGAAAAGTTTAATTCTATACTTTTTATACACATTTTTTCACTTCTAGGTCGATCAGCCTGCTCTGGGGATGCCAGACAGAAGTTATTTATTAAAANAAAAGGAGAGTGAGTCTAATTATTATTATTATTATTTTTTTTATATTATAATAAAAGAGTTGAAACATATTTAAAAACATAAATTAACTGTTTTTTCAGTTGGAAGAAACACGCAGCAGCGGCCATTGTTAACGCATTTTACAGTTCTCTAGAGAACAGCATCGGTAAATAAATTATTAAAAATCAATTATAATTTGATCAATTTTTCGTATTTAAACAGTATTTATTTTACAGAATTTCCTGCCGGAATTCTACAGGGAATATTTTTCAGCCGAGAAAGACCCAAGTAAATTATAAAATTTAATGACAACTTTTTTTAAAAAATAAAACCCCAAATTAATAAAGTTTAAAAGCATTTTAATTTAATTATTATTGTAATTGTTTTTTTTCCATGTGTGTGTGTGTATTGTAGTTCTTTAAATTTTGGAGGGATTGGATTTGTGATTGGACACGAAATCACTCACGGGTTCGATGACACAGGTAAAAAAAAAAATGGGGATAGGGAAAAATTGAATTTAGTATTATACAGTTAGTATTTATTTTTATAATTACAGGTAGACAGTTTGATAAAGATGGGAACAATGTCAATTGGTGGAAACCAGAAACTGATGAGAGATTCCGACAAAGAGCTCAATGTATTATAGAACAATATGGAAATTATAGTTTTTCCGAAATAGGACTTAATGTATATGAATTTATACTTTATTACTATTATTATTTATTAAAAATTATATAATAAATAATTGTTATTCAATTATAGATCAACGGAATTAACACTCAAGGAGAAAACATAGCCGATAACGGAGGTATTCTAAAAAAACAATTTTAAAGTTCCCTATTCGTTATACTTAAAACACAATTTAAGTGTGATTTATATATTTTTTCGTGTATCAAATTTTTAATAGCGTTATTTCGAAAAATGCTTGTTTATCGGGGAAAATAAATATTTTAACTATTTTTATTTCCCTTAATTTCTACAGAAAAAAAAATAATAATAACGGTTTATCTATTATTTAATACAGTGAACTAAAATATTATTTTCCTTATTCCAAAGATACTTTTTCCACGTTGTAAACGGGAAAAATTCCACTTTCGACAAGAAAACTTTAAGTTTTAATAATTTATTTATAAGAATGGGCTGTAAATAATGACGTTTTCTTAATCTTGTTAACTACTTTAACGAGCATTTAGATTTTTTTTTTAATGTGAATTTTCAAAGGGAAGATAATTGCAGATCTTAGTATTATCTCGAGATTAAGGTCATTGATCGTTTTATTTTATTGTTCGATGAACTCCTACACGTTTCTACAATGGCCCTACTGTATTAATAACACGATACTTCTGTAAATATACATTTAATTCGGCGAGGAAGTTTTATTGTAAGTAAAGATTCTCTACTTCGGTATAATTTGAGAGGTTCAATTTACAAAGATTAATTGCGATAAATCTGTCAGGTGAATATTTTCTGTAAGATAAAAACATTAAAATATGTATTAATTAATATAAATTTTGATGAAGACTTATAAAAAATACACGAGAGAATTTCTAAATAGATCCTTTCAACTATCCAACTGTATCAAATTGGCATTTATGGGGAAAAAATGAACTTGTTAACGCCCCTATTTCCTCGTTTCTATCTGCCTCATTATGTCGATCAGAATGTCCTTGAGAGCTTTTTTTCTTCTTTTTTTTCTGTATTGTAGAACAACAATACATTTCGAACGTCTGTTTGTCAGTCCGATTCGTTTTCTAGCTATTTACTGGTAGCTTAACAAGGAAACGAGTGTTTAAATATTCGATAGACCGTACCGTTTAAATATGACATGCATAGTTGCAATGAATTTTTGTCCTTTGTTACGTTATATTTTGACGCGAAGGACGTAACGAGTAACAATAACGTCTAGACAAAAGTTAATATGTTCCTTTATGGAGAAGAGTTTGATATAATAACATATTATTTTAAAATTATGTGGTTCAATATTTATTGAATGTCTCATTAAATCCACTGATTGTAAAATATGAGGCGAAAAATAAAGATAGAGATCGAAAGATGGAGTAGATTTTGTATATAAATAGCTTAAATGCGGTTAGGAAAGTAGTAGATTTGCTTGGTTCCGTGAGGATATTTTATAAAATGACGAGGAATTTCCTACAGGAATTGAAGTTCCTTGTTCCGAAGTGGAAAATAATCAAGCTCGTCGGATTAAATTGTAAAGAATTTATATTTTTTTTTTATAGATTTTCTTTTCTCATAAATTATATTTAAATTTTAAAGATTGACTGGTTGAAGTTCTTCAACAATTTGCTATTAACTAACGTTAGCAGATCGGAACCAATCATCGTAATCGTTCCAGATTATATACGAAAAGCATCCGAATATTTCAGCAAAGTGGATCAAAGGTAGGTGTCTTTTTTTCTTCCTATAAAATCAATTTAAATTCTAATAATTGTTAACATTTTAGAATATTAGCCAATTATATGCTTTGGAGAATTATATTCCAATCGTTACCAATGCTAAATCGGCCATGGGGAGAAATATCTCAACACTATTCTTCGGTAATAACGGGTAAAATTCAACACGCTCCAAGATGGGAGCAATGTTTGACTTCTGTCATGGGCTCGTTAGGTTTGGCCATTGCATCTTTATACGTTAAGCATCACTTCCGAGAAGACAGCAAAGCCACAGTAAGTACAATACAGTATTTTTTATATACGAATCTTACATAATTACACAAGCATTACTAGTAATTTTCTAATGATTTAAGTTAAAACTAAGTTAATTTAATTAAAATAAGATAATTATATAGTGTGATTAATTTGTAACTTTCTTAAGTTATGTAACTCTTTTAACACGGTATTGTAATAAGCAGTAAACATAAATCTCGTTTAATCAATGCCATCAAAGTAAATTACAGTTTAATAATAGATGACCTTTCGATCATAAGTAACATTTTTTTTTTAAAGTAAAAGACATCTTCCACGTCTTTTTTTCTTTAAAGATTAGAAAGAATTAATGAGAAATCTAATTTGAATAATGTGTATCATATAATGGAATTATATAACTTTCAAATAGATTTTTTTTTTCTTAGTAGTTAAATTCTATAACGATAAATTTAATTTTAATTAGCTGAATTAATTTAATTTTTTTTTAAAAAAAAACACACTTTTTAAATACAAAAATGAATGCATTTAGGCATTAGAAATGGTTAATTACATCCATAAAGAATTTTTAAAGACGTTAGAGAAGATCGATTGGATGGACGACACTACAAAAATATCGGCTAAAAAAAAGGTAAATAAAATATTTAAAATAATAAATAATGGATTAATATATTTTAAAATAAGATTTTCTAATAACCTAATTAAATTCGGATAACATAAAAATATTATACTTTGCAGGCAGAAGTCATTAAGGCGTACATAGGATATCCAGATGAGATATTAAACGATACTGATCTATCGTCATTCTATAAAGATGTCAGTTTAGATTTTAATATTATAATATATAATTTGCATCCTTTTATAACATAAAATAATCATTTAAAAATTCCTTTTGCAGTTAAATTTATCTGCAGATAGCTATTTTACTAACGTGTTGAACCTGCGAAAATGGACAGTCGATTTTGGTGTTAGTAAATTAAGAGAACCGAATATAAAAGGAGAGTGAGTCTAATTATTATTATTATTATTTTTTTTATATTATAATAAAAGAGTTGAAACATATTTAAAAACATAAATTAACTGTTTTTTCAGTTGGAAGAAACACGCAGCAGCGGCCATTGTTAACGCATTTTACAGTTCTCTAGAGAACAGCATCGGTAAATAAATTATTAAAAATCAATTATAATTTGATCAATTTTTCGTATTTAAACAGTATTTATTTTACAGAATTTCCTGCCGGAATTCTACAGGGAATATTTTTCAGCCGAGAAAGACCCAAGTAAATTATAAAATTTAATGACAACTTTTTTTAAAAAATAAAACCCCAAATTAATAAAGTTTAAAAGCATTTTAATTTAATTATTATTGTAATTGTTTTTTTTCCATGTGTGTGTGTGTATTGTAGTTCTTTAAATTTTGGAGGGATTGGATTTGTGATTGGACACGAAATCACTCACGGGTTCGATGACACAGGTAAAAAAAAAAATGGGGATAGGGAAAAATTGAATTTAGTATTATACAGTTAGTATTTATTTTTATAATTACAGGTAGACAGTTTGATAAAGATGGGAACAATGTCAATTGGTGGAAACCAGAAACTGATGAGAGATTCCGACAAAGAGCTCAATGTATTATAGAACAATATGGAAATTATAGTTTTTCCGAAATAGGACTTAATGTATATGAATTTATACTTTATTACTATTATTATTTATTAAAAATTATATAATAAATAATTGTTATTCAATTATAGATCAACGGAATTAACACTCAAGGAGAAAACATAGCCGATAACGGAGGATTAAAATTAGCATATTGGGTATATAATAATTAATATTAATAAATAAAATCGAATAAAAAATGTATTAAAATAAATTAATTTAATTGGTTTCAAAGGCTTATCAAGCGTGGAAGAAACAAAATGGTTACGATGTGATACTTCCAGGATTGCCTTACACGTCTGATCAATTATTTTGGATAAGTTCGGCTTCTGTTAGTAAAATCTTTTCCTTCATTTTTTTTATTTTAAAATTAAAAAAAAATAATGTTTAATAATATATAAGATTTCAAAAATAAATTCTGTAGCTTAAATAAAAATACATTCGTATAAAACTTTAAATTAAATTGACTTAAAATCGATTTCTGAAAAGGAGTATTAAAGTATTTAAGAAGGTGTATTTTAGGATTTTTATCATAAAAAAAAATACAGATTTTTTAAAAAAATAATAAATTTAATAGAGAATTACATTTAATATACATTTTAATAGAGATAAATTATTTAAATAGAATTTTAAACAATAACCATTATCTGGGGACGTCGAGAGCTTGTATGGATGGAGCCCCATTTTTTTTTTTAACACCCGGAATACTTCTATAAAGAAGTGTAATTAAATAAATAAATAAAAAGCAGTCTTATTGGTAAAAATAATATTAATTTTATAGCGGTAGAAAACACCACCGGTCAGGGAAAAATCCCCAAATTCCTCCTCTCTCGACGGCCCCGATCTTTCTTATCTATTAATTAAACAAATTAAATTAACATATTTTTTATTTTTTTTTTCTTTCCCCTCGAAAAAGGTTTGGTGTGGAAAATATCGCCCGGAAGATTTAAAACTTCGAATTTTGTCTGGTTATCACAGTCCACCAAAATTCAGGTTTTGTATTTAATAATATAGACATAAAAATATATATACATATTTTAATAATTTAAATAAAAAAAATGAATTAGAATATATAAAATATATATACTTTTTTCTACATAAAAAAACTAGTTGTTATGGCCGACATACCACTTTATAATTCATACTGCGGTTAGTATTCGTGGCATCTGTCTGGATGTAGACGTGTAGAGAACACGCATTGCAATTTCTTATTATTTATTTTAAACTTAGAAAACTTAATGAATTTTATTTCCTAGTTTTGAAATAAATTCGAAATTTAAAAGGTGTCAATAGTAAAGCTCTCTAGTCACATCGGGATCGTTTTTCTCCATTAAGTGGCTTTTTTTTTTCGTTGACTCTAGGCTATATTAAATTGCTTGTACTGTAAAGTACACGCACGTGTGCTCTGTTATCTACCTCTATCAAAATATAAATGTCGTAGCTTCTTACCAGCGTAATATATCCTTATATTTTTTTTACATATTTTGGAAATGATATAAATAATTCCAGTAANTAATCATTTAAAAATTCCTTTTGCAGTTAAATTTATCTGCAGATAGCTATTTTACTAACGTGTTGAACCTGCGAAAATGGACAGTCGATTTTGGTGTTAGTAAATTAAGAGAACCGAATATAAAAGGAGAGTGAGTCTAATTATTATTATTATTATTTTTTTTATATTATAATAAAAGAGTTGAAACATATTTAAAAACATAAATTAACTGTTTTTTCAGTTGGAAGAAACACGCAGCAGCGGCCATTGTTAACGCATTTTACAGTTCTCTAGAGAACAGCATCGGTAAATAAATTATTAAAAATCAATTATAATTTGATCAATTTTTCGTATTTAAACAGTATTTATTTTACAGAATTTCCTGCCGGAATTCTACAGGGAATATTTTTCAGCCGAGAAAGACCCAAGTAAATTATAAAATTTAATGACAACTTTTTTTAAAAAATAAAACCCCAAATTAATAAAGTTTAAAAGCATTTTAATTTAATTATTATTGTAATTGTTTTTTTTCCATGTGTGTGTGTGTATTGTAGTTCTTTAAATTTTGGAGGGATTGGATTTGTGATTGGACACGAAATCACTCACGGGTTCGATGACACAGGTAAAAAAAAAAATGGGGATAGGGAAAAATTGAATTTAGTATTATACAGTTAGTATTTATTTTTATAATTACAGGTAGACAGTTTGATAAAGATGGGAACAATGTCAATTGGTGGAAACCAGAAACTGATGAGAGATTCCGACAAAGAGCTCAATGTATTATAGAACAATATGGAAATTATAGTTTTTCCGAAATAGGACTTAATGTATATGAATTTATACTTTATTACTATTATTATTTATTAAAAATTATATAATAAATAATTGTTATTCAATTATAGATCAACGGAATTAACACTCAAGGAGAAAACATAGCCGATAACGGAGGATTAAAATTAGCATATTGGGTATATAATAATTAATATTAATAAATAAAATCGAATAAAAAATGTATTAAAATAAATTAATTTAATTGGTTTCAAAGGCTTATCAAGCGTGGAAGAAACAAAATGGTTACGATGTGATACTTCCAGGATTGCCTTACACGTCTGATCAATTATTTTGGATAAGTTCGGCTTCTGTTAGTAAAATCTTTTCCTTCATTTTTTTTATTTTAAAATTAAAAAAAAATAATGTTTAATAATATATAAGATTTCAAAAATAAATTCTGTAGCTTAAATAAAAATACATTCGTATAAAACTTTAAATTAAATTGACTTAAAATCGATTTCTGAAAAGGAGTATTAAAGTATTTAAGAAGGTGTATTTTAGGATTTTTATCATAAAAAAAAATACAGATTTTTTAAAAAAATAATAAATTTAATAGAGAATTACATTTAATATACATTTTAATAGAGATAAATTATTTAAATAGAATTTTAAACAATAACCATTATCTGGGGACGTCGAGAGCTTGTATGGATGGAGCCCCATTTTTTTTTTTAACACCCGGAATACTTCTATAAAGAAGTGTAATTAAATAAATAAATAAAAAGCAGTCTTATTGGTAAAAATAATATTAATTTTATAGCGGTAGAAAACACCACCGGTCAGGGAAAAATCCCCAAATTCCTCCTCTCTCGACGGCCCCGATCTTTCTTATCTATTAATTAAACAAATTAAATTAACATATTTTTTATTTTTTTTTTCTTTCCCCTCGAAAAAGGTTTGGTGTGGAAAATATCGCCCGGAAGATTTAAAACTTCGAATTTTGTCTGGTTATCACAGTCCACCAAAATTCAGGTTTTGTATTTAATAATATAGACATAAAAATATATATACATATTTTAATAATTTAAATAAAAAAAATGAATTAGAATATATAAAATATATATACTTTTTTCTACATAAAAAAACTAGTTGTTATGGCCGACATACCACTTTATAATTCATACTGCGGTTAGTATTCGTGGCATCTGTCTGGATGTAGACGTGTAGAGAACACGCATTGCAATTTCTTATTATTTATTTTAAACTTAGAAAACTTAATGAATTTTATTTCCTAGTTTTGAAATAAATTCGAAATTTAAAAGGTGTCAATAGTAAAGCTCTCTAGTCACATCGGGATCGTTTTTCTCCATTAAGTGGCTTTTTTTTTTCGTTGACTCTAGGCTATATTAAATTGCTTGTACTGTAAAGTACACGCACGTGTGCTCTGTTATCTACCTCTATCAAAATATAAATGTCGTAGCTTCTTACCAGCGTAATATATCCTTATATTTTTTTTACATATTTTGGAAATGATATAAATAATTCCAGTAAAAAAATAAATTATTTACTTACATAATTTATGTACGTTACCATATTAAAAATTCTTATTTATTTACGTTATACAGTCGAACTTTAATCGATTCAATTTAAAGAAATCTTTAAGGAAAATGTTTAATACGAAAATATTATAAATAATAATTACTAATTCTTAATTTAAAAAACTAGGAATGTAAAATTATTTAGAAGGTAATCAGTGGATAACACAACTAAAACACTAGTCGTGGGTTCGAACCTCTCAATAGGCTGTTTACTCTTTTCTGATTTTCTTCACGTTAGTAACATCTAAATAAGGGGCGAGTTTACCATAAAAAGTCTTCCTCGTCGCTCACTATACAAAGAAATAATTTAAAATTTTTAAAGATAATTTGTAATTTTTAATTCTAATTAAATTTATATTAAATTAGACTTACTTTTAATACGAAACTTTTAATTATACTTTGTAATATTCTAGGGTAATTGGAACGTTATCAAACATGCCCGAATTTTCGAAAGATTTCTCCTGTCCTCAATCGTCGCAGATGAATCCAGAAAAGAAATGTTCGGTTTGGTGATCCGTCGCATAAATTTAATTTTTTTTTTTTTTTAATTTTATGTGGAAGGATCGCCATTGAACGATGCCAGTCCGTGTATTTGTTTAGGTCAGCTGACTTTTTGGTTAGTGATGACGTAAAGGAACGTCTAGATCGTGCATCAATTTTGCCAGTTCCTGTCGAATTTTACGAACAGTCGATCTCAAAAAAAGGAATAAATCAGCATTCTTCTGTGATAAGTCTATTTGCACTCCAATACCTTAACAATGGAATAAGAAAACAAACATTTTTAAACAAGAAAGACTCGACCAAAGACTAAATTACAATTATTTATGTTTTAAATAATAATAATAATAATAATAATAATTGTATTATTTCTTATAAAAGAAAACGAATTTTCAATTGTTTAATTTATACAAAAAGAAATTATAACCTAATATTTTATTCGCGAATTAAAATTTAAATAAAAAAAATTGTTCATTTTGTTAATTAAAAATCATTAATATTGTGTATATAAGTTAGAAATCTTAATATAAATAAATATATTGGAACTATTTTACGTCTTTAGTTGCTATTATTTTCTACTTAATAATTTTCCAGTTATTAAATATCTTACTATTGATTTTAATGAAGGAAAAATCGATAAAATTCAATTTTAATTTCAATTTTAATAGACCTAGTTTATCAAAATATACACACACATATATATATATATTTTAAATATACAAATAGCCCATTCCTTTCTGTAAATTTAAATGGGGAGAGGTTTCTATTTGTCTTGTATTTTGTTTAAAAATTTCGAATGAATATAAACCTTGATACGAACGACGATAATGACATAAACTGCGAACAGCTGTTCTTGACTGTTTTCAATAGAATGTCAAGAATGAAAATCGAATTGTCAATCGAGATTATCAGCGATTGATGAATTATTGATTCGTAAATCATTGGAATAAGTAAAGCAACAATAAATTATGTCGAATAAAATTTGATTTCTAATTAATATCAAATATGAAAGGACGTTTTCGGTGAGTTTTTTAAGCAAAAATATTCGAGATTTTTAATTAAAAAAAAAATATATAAATAAATATTCTTAAAACTTCAGCCATTTTCTGTACTCTTTTCTACTATATTTTCTAAGTAATTCAGGTAAGAGTTTCCTTTTTTTTCTCTTCCTCCTCCTCCAAAGTCTTTGATGTAATCGGGTATTTATGAATTATACAATTAAATAATAAAGATGTCAACTTTGCAAGAGAAGATTCGAAGATTTGTAATAGTCCAGAATGTGTTTTTGTAGGTAAGTTTTGCTAAAGTATAATAAAAAAAAATAACTTTAGAAGTAAATTAATCAGTAAAACCTAGATTATTTTTTTCTCTCGGGATCTTCTATTGATTTTATAAACTGTAGTGAAAGATTTACTTACTTTAAAATTGATTGATACGTTTGTGGAAGTCATTTTCCTTTTCCTGACCTAGTTTACAGTTTATAAAGACTTGATATTTGAAAATAAGTTGTTATTATTGATTATTGATTTTTCTAGCCGCTGATCTATTGACCTACATGGACCACAATGTCGATCCTTGTAAAGATTTCTATTCTTTTGCTTGTGGTCGATGGGAAAAATCAAATCCCAACATAACATCTGTCACCACAAGACTAACAGAAATGAATAAAAATATGCATTTTCGACTAAAAAGTAAGATTTGTCGATTGAATTTATTAAAAAATATACTGTAAATACAGTTTTAAATGGATAATTTTTTTTTAAACAGATCTTTTAGAATCTTCCGATAATTCCTCTGAACCGAATCATTGGAAAAAGGCCAAAAAGTTTTACAGGACTTGTTTAAATTTAGGTTATCGAAATTTCAATTTAAGTTTTTAAATTAATTTAAATTAAATATTAAAAGTTTTAAATTCTATCTTTCTAGATAAGAGAGAAAAGTTAGATAAACGTTTGTTTATAAATGATATCAAACAATTGGGTGGTTGGCCAGTTTTAGAAAATGTAAATTGGAAAGAGGATTCTTTTGATTGGATACAAACTTTACAGATGATGTTTGAAATGGGATACAACAAAAACATTCTCCTGAAAATCTCTATAGGAGCGGATTATAAAAACACTTCGATAAGAAGAATTTTTGTAAGTGATTAGATTAATTGTTAAAATCTTAAATAGCTTAAACGTTCCTATATTTAATAATCAATAAACATTTTGCATTTTGTTTGGGGGACTCTTTCTGCCCCGTAGGCACCAATAGGGTCCTCTTATCGAGACCATTATAAGTCAGGCCGAGTGATGAAGGCCTACCCCAAAAAATTTCTGGGGTTTTCCACTCATCCGGATCCCCAGAGTAAAAGGCTAACGCCTTAATCGTTCGGCCATCCGATTGTCCATTATAAAAGTTGTTTATGAAATTTAACAAACGAGTGTATTTTTTTAAAATTATAGATCGATCAACCTATATTTGGGATGAAAAAACAATTATTTTTTCATGAAAAATATGTTGATTCTTATATGAAAATGATCGTGGAAATGGTGACTTTATTGAAACCTCGTGCCGATGTCGACAATATAGCAATAGAAATGGCTAGTGCCTTAGATGTAGAACGTCAACTGGCACAGGTAAACAGTTAAACTTTTGTTTAAACTTAAAACAGAATAAGAATTATGAAAATTTTGATGCAGTTTGCACTTCCCATTCCGAACAAGAGGACTCCACAAGAAAGTTATAACCTAGTAAAGATTAGACAGTTAATGGAATTTATGCCACAAGTTAGTTATTTTTATGCAGTTCTTAATCTAAATTTCTATAATAATTAAATTATATATACTGTGTTCAGATAGATTGGTTGAGACTTCTCAATGCCTTCTTACCAGACGTAATATTAACATTAAATGATCAAGTTGTTGTAAAAGAACCCAAGTTTTTGAGACAATTCGGTATATTTATGAAAAGATTAGATAAAGAAAGGTAAGAAAATTTATCATTCAGTTAATTTCCAAACTGATTATTGACAATTTAATATACAATAGGAGAAGAGATCTTGCCAATTATATGTTTTATCGTGTGGTCATTGCTAATGCCATCAATTTACCAAAGCTCTTTCGATGGTCGTATTTTGATTTTCGCAGCGAACTTGTGAATAAGGAAATTCATCCTCCAGTTTGGTCTCTTTGTATTCATGCAACAACAACAATATTCAGCTACAGTGCATCGTCCATTTATGCAAAGAAATATTTCCGAAAAGAAACAAAGGAAGCTGTAAGTATCCCACAAAATATATAAACAACTTGCTGCGTGTGCCCGGCACTCGGGTTCTTCGAGGGGTGGGGATTGGTCAGGTCGCAGAATATTCATGCCAAATTTGGTGCGGATAAGTTGAACAGTATAGAACCCTTATATAGAGCCTATAGATAAGATCTACATAAAATATTTATTATCTTTTTATAGTCTATTTAACGTCTTTTTTACATGTTAAACTTTTTATTATTTATTATATCAGGTGAAAGAAATGGTAAGAAGAATTCAAGAAAGGCTAATATGTATTCTTAAGCAAGTAAAATGGATGGACAGCACAACTCGTAGTAGAGCGTTAGAAAAGGTATTTTAAAATTTTAAATTAAGAGAACTGGAATTTCTGTTATATATTTTTTAATTTGTACAGTTAAATAGTATTTACTTAAAAGACAAAATTAGGCATAGAAAGTAATTATTCGTAAAAGATTCCTCGCTTCTACCGGGCGATCGTAATTAAAGCATCCTCTATTTAACGATGTCTAGAGAGATAGAAGTCTAAATGCAATCAAATCTGGCATAACACCCGAGGAAGAACTAACTTGCATGGAACTCTTGACACTGTAAGCAGCAAACACTTTATTCGTACAAGACACTCGTGCTATAGGAATGTAAGAGATATCGCTTAATGTGGTCTCCATTCCAAAGGTAATAAACACTGTTCAACTGTCAACCATAAATGATCACGAAGCTTTTCATATGCAATGTGACACTGCTCTTTGCCAATGCTAAATTAGCCAAATTTACATGTTAATAAAAGATTTAGAATATTAATTCTAAACTTTTTAATAAATAATTAATAAGTAGAACGCAATGTATTTAAAATATTCTAGAGTTTCAAGTATTGAAAAGGATAGAACTGATTGTTGGAATTGTATGAAAGTTTGACCTTAATAGAAAGTAAGTAGGTCGCAATGATCTCCAGAAACTAGTTAAAACCGATATCTATTATATTCTGGATAACACGTCGATGCCTAATTTATGTTTAGGTTAATCGTTATCTTCTTTAAAAGTATTAAAAAAACATTGGATATAAAACAGATTGCTATAAATATCAATAGACTTATTGGATTTTCTGATATAGTTTTCGAATTAAAATTAATACATACAAGTGTATCCTCCATAGAGAAGTCTCAGATCAAATAAAACACTCGATACAGTATATTTTTCTTGTTTCCATTCAGGAATTATATGATATATGATAATAAACAAACTTACTCTCTGTATAAATGACAGCTAAATGGATAAAGTGATGTACTCTATATAATGTTTCTTATAAATTATTTTACTAGTGCACACAGTTTCGTGTAGCAATTATATCAACAATTCTCATATATAAATCACGTATTCTATTCCTAAACTCATTAACTCGTAACCATACTTAAATGAAGAAAGAACACAATACTTCATCTGTCTTAATAATGAATACATCAATGAAAATAATTAGTTCAATAAAGAAAGTATAAATGCTAATAACGAGTAAAATCTTCATTAAGTTCAACCTGACTCTAGATATGACATATAACTTCCTTCATCTCCCCCATTCCCTTGACCTTTAATTACCAAAATCTAATAGAAATAAAGAGGGAAACGTAGTGTTGACCAAGCTAGACAAGAAGCTTATTATGGAATTTTTTACATTTTTGGACTCCCGAAGTGTCAAAACGTCGAGAAACGGGAAGTCAAAATTTGACCGATCACCACTATACTTTCTCTGTGTTATCAATATATTCTATAACAGCCAGGAAATTAAAAACTGATAAAGCTTAACTCCTTTTCTTGATTAGGATACGATGAGTATTTTTAACTGCTTTTTCCATTTATAGAAAAAAAATAATAAATTTCTTTATCTAAAAATAATCATAGAAGTTAATTCTATCGTTTATGATCGATCTCTTTACTAAATAGGAAAAACAAATGGCCCCATCATTCTAAATTTATAAAAATATCAACGTGGAAAACTTTCATAACACTTGCAAATGTTCCTACAATAAACGGGTCTAATTTCTTTTTCAAAAAAAAAAAAAACAGTGAAAAGCTGTCACAAAATAAATCATTTCCATGCGTTAGAAGATATGAAAGAGTAACTTCCTGTTAGTTTTGTATTAATATACAAAATCTAAATCAGGGATAGACAGTGTCTTCTTATTAAAATAGTATAAGTTTGCATTTAAATTGTATATATATATAAACAATAAAATAGCTTATTTATTCTAATATCATCTACAGTCGGTATTCTCTTCACACACACATAAACACACACTAACTGGTCTAAAAGAAAAAAAGGGAAGTAATCTGATGACATATTTGACGCCCCTTGTCTCCAGATAATAGGGAAGAAAAAATACCTGTGTTATTTGATATGATTTGGTAGATTATTTTATTTTTGATCTGAGAACGGTCAAAAATTTTCCCATGTAAATTAATGGTAATTGTTTCTTCGCTTTACCGAAGATCTCATAGGAATGCTCTACTTTCCGTCAGCGAAAGAAACCAGTATTTATTAAATTACGCTTAAGTGAGCTTATTGTTGAATTAACACTAGCAAAAACAGATTAACCAATTGCCAGATGATTACTCATATTAAACCACAAATGAAATATTTAAAATCATCACGTGGATCAAAGCCAAATGAATGAGAAACTATTTAGGCACTAAACACGCGGCAAATTCCACGTGTCTAACACCTAAATAAGGACCAATTTCTCGTAGAAAGTCTTCCGATGATGCATTTCCTCTTGCCCGCGTGTTGCGTTGCCTTATTCCAGTTTTTCTCAACCGGGAACCACGTGGCACCTTTGGACCACAGAAGATTTCGAGGGAGTCGCGGGCCAAAACTCAATTTTTAGCAGTCAGAGCAAATACTAGGGATAATAATATATTAAAACGATTAAACTTCATTAAGTATCGTATGTGAATCGAATGAAAATTAATTTAAATTTTGAATGATACTTATTTTAAATAAAAGATTAAACTTGATGAAAGATTTGAAGATCTCAATGTAAATTTTCTATTGATGGATAGATATAATTACAATAAATTATCATAAATGAAAATAGTTTTATTGAAATTCTCTTTAATATCGCTAAAATTATTAAATAATTTTATGTTTTCTAAAGATTTTTGTCTAAATAGTGTACACTTTTACGTAAAATTGGCATCACTTTATCATAAGAAAACTGGAAGAATGACGCCAAGTTGACGTAGTACACTACGAATGCACGTTGTATTCAAAATTTTAAAGCACTTTATTAAACGTTAACACACAATAATTATTAATTATTAATTTATTTGTATTTTATATTAATTCAGGCTCACGCAATGTCGATCGTAATTGGTTGTTCGGATGATATTTTTAATGACTCGCAGTTAAATAAACATTACGAAAAGGTAAAAATGATAATTTTAAAGTTATCATTTTATTTAAAATATAAATAAAATATTCTAATTTCAGATAATAATTGGGAATTCTCATTACGAAAACGTACAAAATGCTAGAAAATATCAGTATCAAAAGCTGATGGAAGGTTTGAACAAACCAATTAACAAAGCTATGTTGGTAGATTTTTACATCGTATTTTATATTAAATGTACTTTTATAATTATCTTTTATAATTATAATTACTTTTAATATTTAGTTTAAGGGGACATACAAGAATTCTAATGGCTAATGCATATTATTCTCCATTTTTAAATACCATGAGTATGTATTTTATTTTAAGATTTGAATTTCTCTGTTTAATTAAAGAAATTTCCGAACAGATATACCTGTTGGAATCCTTCAAGACGTTATATTTAACGAACACTATCCACGGTGAGTTTAGAAGAAAATAATTAAAAGATATATAAAGAATTGTCCGTAAATTACTTAACGCTAATACGAGGAGTACGAAAATAATCGTTATTAAACGTTACAACGGGGTTGGGTCATATACAAAACGTTACGTAATGTAGGGTTTCAATCCCTCTACAAGATACATTCTTGTTACTGAAGTGTTTCGTACGTTATACGTGTAATTAATCGGGTACACGTGCTGTACAATTAAGGGGATTGATCGAGGATACACCTTACGTAATTTACGGACGATCCCTAAAATAAAAATCGAAAACTTTTAATAATGTAAGCTTATGTATTTTTTCTTTCAAGTTACATAAATTACGGCCGCTTAGGAAGTATAGTAGGACACGAAATGACTCACGCTTTCGACAATAAAGGTGACTTATACCCGCTTTATAATTATAATTTGGCATTATTCTTTCTTAAAATGTTCTATCAAATACAGTGAAACCTATCTAAAACTGAATCTGAATAAAACAGAAGCCCGAGCATACCGAAAAAAGTCTTCGGTTAACACAGGTTTTACTGTATAAGTGTTACAAAAAAGCAATTTATAATTTTATTTATAAATTTATTTTTCCTGTTTTTACAAATAATTTCCTTTTAAAATAAAAAATAGACCAATCTTTACATTTTTAAGGAGAATTTACGAGTTTTCTTCCTCGTACTATGCTAAGAATTTTCCTATTTAAATGTACTTTAATAATTAAGTTAGAAACGTAATAATCAGCATGATATTACTTGTAGAAAGAAATGAGAAACAATAATAATTTTAGGAGCCTGGTATGATAAAAACGGAAATTGGAAATTATGGTGGGCTGACGACACATATCAAAAGTTCATGAAGACGTCCGAATGTCTGGTCAAACAATATAATCGATTTTATATTACTGAATTACATCGGAAGGTAAATAAAATTTTACTTTCTAATTTTGTAAATAATAATAAATATAATTAATATTATAATTAATTGTTATATAGTTAAATGGTACCCAGACGTTAGGAGAAAATATTGCAGACAATTGTGGAGTTAGAGAATCGTATTTGGTATGTTTTATTTTTAAAAAGTAAAAGGGAAATTGAAGGAAATGTTTTAAAATATTTTAATAAAAGTTAATTTCCAGGAAAAGAATTTATATTTTAAGCAGTTTTTAATTAATTTCGGGCCCCGATCGCTTCCATTATGGGCCTGGCCGAATCTATGATGGGTGTGGAATAAAGAGCCTCTTACTACCCAGAAGAGATGCTCTTTATTCTAGATAGGGCCCTCTTAGTACCCTTTCTGGACACACGATGGGTATGGAATAAAAGTCATCTTAATGCCCAGAAAGAGCACTAAAGACTCTTGATTCCATATCCATCGTACGCTCTTTATTCCAGGGATCTTATAGTGTCCAGAAGGGGCATTAAGAGGGCCCTATGTGAATACTTAGAACAGAAAGAGTGAAAAAAAAAATCGTTAAAGTTACTATTTTCCCCCTTCTAGAGCATTTTACTTATTACATAAATAGTTAAATTGAAGTATTATCGATATAATTTTTATTTGTCCAATAATTCTTCGATAAAATAAAACTATTAATAATTTAAAATGTGAAACGAAAATTTTTCTTTTGTTTTTACTTTTAAAGTAATAATTTAAAAAGTATTGGAAAGTTTAAATTAAAAATTGAATAGGATAAAATGTAAAATGTATTTACTCATTTAAAATTCTTTCGAGACATTTAAAACTTATAATTAAATTGAATTATTCAAATGCTAATTAGAAGCCAAATCGAATGGTGCCACCACCTGTTGAGAGCTATTGTAACTTTCTGAAATTAAACGTTAAAATATCAATAAATAAATCTATTATTAATTTATCACCCATCTTATTTAAATTTTAATTATTAGGCATATAGAACATGGGTTTCGGATCATCGCATTTCAGAACCGAAGCTTCCAGGCTTGGATTATACTCCCAATCAGTTATTTTGGATATCTTACGCCACTGTAAGATTTAAACCAGTATTAAATATTTACTTTTAATGCATTTCCAGACTTTACAAAGGATTAAATATTTAATAATAAATAATAGGGTTGGTGCAGTTCTTATTCCAGGAACAATCTTCGGAGTAGAGTGCTTTACGATGT
Organism: Centruroides sculpturatus; assembly: GCF_000671375.1. Classification (NCBI taxonomy): domain Eukaryota; kingdom Metazoa; phylum Arthropoda; class Arachnida; order Scorpiones; family Buthidae; genus Centruroides; species Centruroides sculpturatus. The sequence continues at coordinate 198,155 of NW_019385011.1, read as the reverse complement.
TCATCCTCCAGCTAGAAATAGGTAAAAACAAAAAAAAAAATCTTTTTTTCCCTATTAATTTGGATAGGCTTATTATTAATTACCTCATTGTTAAATAGGATTTTAGCTACTCTTTCAAATTCCAAGGATTTTGCCAAGGATTTTAACTGTCCAGTTGAATCTCCTCTTAATCCAACTACCAAGTGCACTGTCTGGATATAAAATTTAATAAAAATTAATACTAATTATATTTATTTAATAAATATATAAAGAAATAAATACTGTAATTCGACACAATGTGAATTTTTTTTTTCGTTTATTTAATTCTTTGAAGAATAAAATTGTTTTTAAGTTATTGCAGAGGTTGACCAACGAGAATAATAATTGATTGTGTCTTTGTATTCGTAATAAACAGAAAAAGAATGGCCATAAATTTAAATGCCCCCCAGGACGTAGTTTCGTGGAATAGTTTCATCCAAAATGATATTAATGCCATATTATTTAATGTCATTATTACTGTATAGGATTAGTGTATAAAATCCAATAAGTTTTAGGTATTATTATTATTAAAAACCTTTGAAAGTTTTTAAGTATACATCTACAAGGTTTTAATTGTTTTATTGTTAAGTTGTCAAACGTCTGATTTTAATTATCTCCATTTGAAATTTTTTCACATTGAGTAAATTTATATAAAGATAAATCAAAGTAATTTTGTTTTAAGATTTATTTTTATGAGTTAAAATTTTATTTTCTTCTTCGGTTTATACTTTTAAAAGCAAATGGAGCTAATGTCAAGAAGTTACAGAAATTCCAGAAAGAAAACAATAACAATTCACATTGCCTAGCTAATTGAAACATCTGAAGTTTCCTTCTGTTCCAGAATATATTTCACAATACATATACTCATTTATTTAGAAAAAATCCAGCAGCGAGTTGCGTAACTTTCTTAGCTGTTAAGAGATTTTATTTGAAAAATAACTTTTATGTTATTAATCGTAATAAATACAATTACGTCTGGCGCCATCTGTTACGAGATTTTATTACTAAAACTTTTTATATTAGTAATTAGTATAAGATGGCAAAAAGTTTAATTTTGGGGTGGAGATGTGTTTTGTAAAAAATCGTAAATGCTAATAACGAGTAAGAGCTTCCTTAAGTCGTACCTCTCTCGAGATATGACACATGACCATTCACTATCTTCTCAGTCCATCGCCATTTAACCAACGATACCCCTTATACACAGTCTAGCGTGACAAATTTCGTTTCTTAATCTTTACCCCATCCTAAGACATTAAACGAAATAGATGCTAAAACACACACAGACATACGTATCCACGATTTTTTTTTCGTTTCACTTTTCCGGCTGTTATAACATAACACAGGAAAGTATTGTAATTATTAACATCTTAAATTTTTACTTTCTTGTCACATTCTCGGTTGTTATAACATAATATTGTAATCGTGTCGCATTTGACCTTTCGGTTTTTTGGAATCGTGATGTTTTGACACTTTTGAACCCCAAAAAATCAAAAACTGATACTCGGAATGTGTGTGTATGCGCGCATTGGCATATATTTTGCATTATATCCGAGGTCTGAATGAACCAAAACTTTTGATACTTGGCAGGTTTATTTCTATATTTCAGGCATTTATGCTATTAAATTTTGGTACTTCTGTAGACACCTCCTAAATTCTGTAGACGACAACGAATTTAGGTGTGCAAAGTACAGTCGTACCCCTTCTGCAGGTTTGTCGCGAGCAAATCCGAGTAAATCAAATAGTAAAAATTTTATAAAGTGTGTTGTTTTTTCATGTACCACTTTAAATATTTCTGCATTCACCATTGCCCTATGGATACTTCATTGTTGCACTGGGCACCTTGGCTTTAAATTTCTTTTCCTCTCCACCTGGTAAATTTTAATTCGTTATTACCAAATACTGATATATATGTATATATATTTCTCATTACTCTAGATTATTATTTCCAGTATTATGATGTCTAAACAACACGTTCTTTGGCCCATTGTATTGTATTTTTTGTGGTTTAGAATTAAAGGTGAAGCTTCAGCGCTTATGCCATCCATCCATTTTACCTTGTACAGTATATTAGACAATAGATGTTTAAAAAATCAAAGAAAACTTTTATTTTGAAGGTGAACAAGGAGATCTTCCCAAATCTTTTCATAAAATCCAAAGTCTAAAAAATGAAAATTGGTCATTAGCACGAAGCTAAACAATAACCATGGAATACTGATATTTGTGCATAATATATACTCTAATCTTATGCTTAAGGTCTATATTATCATAAAGCGCCGTAGTGCTCTATAGTAGAGATTATCCCTACGTGTAATACCGTATATCAAACTGACAAATTTGACCGTTAATATCTCAAAGACCAATGAACCGATTTGGATGAAATTTAAAATATTTAGTGTCCTCGATGAGGGCTACAGAAGCCTTAAATTTTGAATAAATTCCTTGGATCGTTTTGGACTTACGCAATCCAAAATTCGGCATTTTTTATCCTAGATTTACAACGAGAGAGAAAATTTATTATAAATGTAGCATGAATAACGAAGCGTAATGGAATAGTATAAAATACTAGATTCTAACTAATTTTCAGTAATTTATTCTATTCATCTCGTAACAATCTTCGGAATTTTAATGGAATTGTTATTCTTATTACTTAGCAAACAATAACATTTAATACATTGTTTTTAGACAAAGAGTTAAGACGAACTTTGTCATTCCGAACGTATAAGAATTTATTACAGCAGTTCATAATTACGGATATATATATATATATAAAGACTGCTGAAGGAAAACCTCGGGGTAGCAATAATAAAAACAATAGTAAAAGACGTAGCAAAGAAAGTTTCAATTGCATTCTTTCAGAAGATATTTACCAGAAAGAAAAAGTTTGTTTAATTTCAATTATATGTTTTTACAATGTTCCAGTATAATTATTTCATTAAAACATTAAATAATTTCTTATTCCAACTTTATTAAATTTTTCATAGAATGTCGAATTATATTATAACGAATTCAAAAGAACATACGTCCGAAAAATCTAAACACGAAAGCTGCTCATCTTTTCCCGAATTCTTCAACACACGTACACGTGGAATGACAAAGGAAGACGAATGTTGCTCAGGGAACACGATTAATGAAATTGCAAAACCAAAATTAAATGTGCAAATTGAATCGATGACACTAACGGACTGTTTTAGACGGAAAGAAGAAATTATTTGCAGAAACGCTAGACTTACATATGAAAGCACAGTTAAAGAAAAGGCTATATTTGGAACACAGGAATTAGTTTGTTCCTTTGATCACAAACATGGACACTACAAGAACAAAGAAGAAATAGAAAACAGAGTTGAAACACTACTTGATCAAAAAACTGGTAAAAAAAAATGTTCTTTAAATTCATATAAAGGTCATTTTAAATAATTTAATCATTCAAATTTTCATATTTATGAATGTCATAAAGATAATACGTATCCGTGTAAAGAAATAAGTCAAAAAATGAAAGAAGAACATCAACCGTTTAGTTGTGAAAATGACAAACAAAAGAAAGAATATGATTTTTCAAATGATATAATAGCAGAAATCGGAAAATCTCTATCGAAAGAAAATGTTGAAAACACTCGCCACGAAAATAATACCGTTAAAAATGAGGTTACTAAGGTAAGTTTACATTAATTTTCCACAAATAACACAGGCTGTAAATCTTCTGATTCTTAACATAGGAGCATACATTGTGAAATAAATGAGGCATTAATAACTCCTATTAATAAGTCATTCATAATACCGATAAATTCAGAATTGTGTATAAATGTATCAATAAGGAGTATAATAGAAATGGCGATTTTCAATATTATTTTTCTTTTATATTAATGTTTCTCAATAAAAAAAATAAATAAATTCTGTACCTTTTATAAAATAAACTACAGAATGCAATAATTTAATATTAAAATACTTTTAATTCAATTTTAAAGTATTGTTTTAACGCCATTTTAGATAAACGAAAACGGCCAATACGGAAATTCAAAATTAATTGAAAAAAATAAAAGTAAATCCTACGATAACGAAACGGAAGCCAAAGAAACGAGTACCGAACACAATGATTCATCGGTAGAACAATTACAAGAAGAAAATTCACAATACCTTTCGGAATTGGAAGCGGTTTCTAAAAGTTCATCATATATTTCGTTGGTTAGTTCCGAGGAATGGTATTCGGCGCAATGGTTTTCTAGTGACGAATCGTTGACTAATAACGAAGAAAAAATGAATTCAGAAAAAGATGCGAAAGTGTCTTAGTTAAAATAATAAATATTTAATTTAGTTTAAGTTAAGTAACGTTTATAAATTATACAATAACATATGCACCAGTAGTGTCAGTTTATACGCTGCGAATTCTTACGCTGCACGACACGAGGAAGTGGTGATAAGAATTAAAACTACGGAAAATAGAATAAACAACGAGCAAACTAAATGACTTGTAAATTAGAAGTCCCGTGATTACGTATTTCGATTTTACATATTAAGTAATAACATAATGATTAGCATTATATGTCGAAACTTACAGCAAAACCATTACATATATATTTTATTTTTTTAGGCGCGATGTCACCAACATAGCCAGATATTTTGTACCTATCTTCCCGATATTCCTCGTTGGAATCGGTTGCAACTATTAAAGCCGCTCGTCGTAGTCATTTTTGAAAAAGCTAGAATTGGGATTTATAACAGATTCCGAACAAATACTCGAAACATTTATAATAAATGCTGCGAAAACGCCATCCATTTTTATTAACGGAATGCTAGGTGTTGCGTTCCTTCTAATACATCGGCAGAAAGTTAAATACTGTATTTCACATAACCTCTAACAGATAGCGAGCGCTACGCTGAATAACGGAAAACGTGGACTTTATTAATAATAATAACATAACAGTAAACAATAAACACAAACAAGAAGTATCGCAATGTGTTACGAAGTACCGCCATCTGTTGAGAAAAAAAGACAATAAACCAAGCCACAAAGAAACTGGTTATTTGGTTATTGTACTGTACTTTGGTTATTGTAGTAACTAGATGAATACTAGGCATTTAAATCTGAGTGCGTATGGCCGATCTATTGCTTTGCTATTACAAGAAACGATTTATTATTCGAAGTAACCATTTCATTTCTGGGAAATAATCTAACGGAATCTCTGGTGGACGTAAAATTGTCTTCCTTGTTGTTTTAATGCCTCCCATTCGTGCCACTCAGTTTCCCAATTTTTTTTTTTTTTTAATTTTCTATTAATATGGAGACTCTAGCCTACTGGGTTTTTCTCCAGATCACCAGTTTATTGATTGCAGCACTATATATATATCTCTCTCTCTCTAATATATATATATATATATAACCAATTAAACGAGTATCCGTCTGTCCGCGTAACGGTATGATAACAGACACTAGAGGCGCCCTAGCGAAGATTTTAAATTAACAATAAATTATTTTTATTTGTAATAGGAATTTATTATTGATACGAATTTATTATTTATACCACGAAATGGTATAAATAATTATTATATGCCTTGCCTTGCCTTATTATATGCCTCGATTAACCTTTCGCCGCACGTGTACGACATCCCGTAACTCGGTGAACGTCGCGCATTGACTCACGGGAAATTTATTGAAAAAATGGCGGATACATTTAAAATCGAGGTTTACAGGCCGGAGCTGTAGAATATATTGATAGAAACAAAAAAGTCAAAGGAACTGTGCCTCATGGAAATTTGTAAAGAACGCCCACTAGGGGGCGTGCCGGGCTACTAGTCTAATATACAGTAGAGCGTCGATTTTCCGAAAGTCAATCATCCGAAAGATTTCCAGTCGGCAAATTTAAATTTTCGCCAGTGCTGTGGCGCTTCAATCTCTGGCTATGTCTTGGGCTACTCAAATATTTTATGTTTTTGATACTAAATTAACATCTAAAGTATAATTTTTTATTGTTTTTATATTTTTCAATATATTTATTTTGTTTGTACAAAATAAAAAAATAATTTTTAACGATACAATAGTCTTTGTTAGGCTTAACATCGACGAAAATTTAACGCGAAGCGACACGCAACGGAGAAAAATTTCAACATCGGATACGTTAAACTATTTTTTCGTACATAAATCGGTTATCCGAAATATCAGTTATACGAACAACCCCAGTCCCCAATTGATTCGGAAAATCGACGCTCTACTGTATTTCTGAACAGTATCTTCTCTCATAGACGTTAATCGAAACGTCTTTTTTAACGTACTATTGATAAAAGCAGTTTGTCCTGGAGAAGAAAAGTCTTCTTTAGAGTTTACAAATAGCGGTATATCTTTCGCGGGGGGTGACAGCCGGATATGGCCGAAGCCAGCCAACGCGCCTCCAAACAGTCGTCGACATCCCCCTTTGCTGGGCGGCACCCGTCGCGAATTTTCGATATTACTGTCGACCCGATGGTAGAATCGTTTTATCGTTGGCGTCGATGGCCGCGGCACCCGTCCAAGCCGGTACTCGGACGCTATCGTTGGCTAGGGTTTTGCCTACCGATTTTACTACCACCTTAATTAATATACTTTTTCCCGAATAAGTACTCGCTTAATTTCGGACGTATTAGGAAGCCGATCTTTGCAAAGATTATATATCGTTTCTCGCTCTCGATTAAATCTCGTGGTGTTGTCGGAATCTTCTGTCGACTGCTCCGGCCGCGATAATTTCCTTACAATTATTAGCGAATTTTGATATTTCGTTTGCGTGACTTTCTTCGTATTCCAATCAAACGCTTCGCTTTCTCAATCCATCTGGCGGGTCGAAATGTACCGGTGCCGATCTCGAAGCTTTCGTTTAATATCTTTCTTGTTATACGAGTTCGCATCACTTTCGACGCCTTCAAAAACGTTATTGTCGGGAAAAATTTGTACGTCGATCTCTTTCTCAACCTGATATAAAAAATAATTTTTTTCTAACTCGTGTATTCGGGTTTGTAATTATTTGTATTTTCTCTCCGAGACAGACGTAATGTAGCATGAATTTTCTAGTTGAAAGCTAACGCCTGCAGTTATCCTAGAAATTATCCTTTCGACGGTTTCTTTTGTTCTTGTAATGTATTTCTCTTTTTTGTATCTGTACAGTACGTCCTCGAAAATTCAAGAGATTTCTATATTTCTTGGTTTCCTTCCGTATCTGAATAATTGAGACGTTACGACCTTGTTGATTTATATTTATCCATTCATTCTTCAGACTTAAATATACAAAAGTTGTACTCGCTCGAAATAATGAAAATCCCTTAACGAATGTGCTACTTTATCGGAAGAATAATCTTTTTCTGCTGCGGATGATAGTGATACCACCTCTCGTGAAGATTTAATGAAAATAATAAAATCAAGACAAAAACAAATAACAGTCTTGTCGCCAATCAATTCCTATACCGCCGCAAATTAATAAAATCTGACAAATGCAAGTACAGGTACTGCCGAAATAAAACAGACAGCTCTCTACACGTATCGATGACGTGTAGGGACGTGTCTTGAAATATCGACGCGCGATATTTCAAGACACTCGACGCCTGTCGTGTGTCTTGAAATATCTAAATATCTTTTTGTTTAAACTAAAAAAAACTATCAATAAATTAAGTGATTGCATACAAATAACTTATTCAACTGTGCTCAACAACATTAGATAATTATTTCCAAGAACATATTAAGTTTTTTCGCTACTAGATGGCGTCTAAGCACCAACTGTTCCATGGTGTTAATGTTGAGCCCCTTGAACCTTAAGGCTCACTACCTCAATAACAACCGTTACCTATGTAATTTCGCGAGGAAATTTGAAATATTTATGGGAAGAAACGATATATTTTTAAACAGTTCGTACGAGAAAGATGTTTCCGGTGGGATTTTGAAGAGAGCTCGAAGATTTGAGAAGTGTATTTATAAATAAATGGTTTCTGGTTTTAAGACACCAGAGTTACTGATGCAAACGGTACATACAAGTGCAGAAAGAGTGCCAGCCAAAGCAGAAACTTCTGATCCGCTTCGTACCACCTGCACCTCTCTCAGGGAGATGCGGGCCCGGGCGGCACACCTGAGAGCGCGGACCCGGGAAGCTTTGGCTCGAGACATCGCGGTCCCGGGAAGCGATCTCAGGGAGATGCGGGCCACGGGCGGCACACCTGAGGGTGCAGGCTGGCACGTCTCGGTGCAGAGTGCGATCATTGCACTTGGATTTGGTCAAACCATCCAAGTGCAATGAGTGTTTGTACATATGTATATATATTGTACATATCGTGCCATGGGGTTTGTACATATCGCGTTACCCCATCCTTAGAAATCCAAAATTAGAAAAGCTTTCCACATCCTGTATTTTCCGAATACAGGTAACCCCGTATAACACGGCACTTCTATAGCACGGGTGCACTCTAATACGGTTCGGGGATTGGGTAAACCCCTCGTACAACACGAAATGTAATAAAGAGCGCGTTCTTTTGTAACTCCGCGCGAGCATTCTAATTGTTTTCTTGGCTACTTTGAATGCTCTTTCAGCAAATAATCCATTTAATGGTTAAATTTTACAATTGGGATCGTTCTTTTGCTCTAAAAGATCATTTTAGAATTATAGATTCCTCCATTTCCGTTTCCTACTCCTTGTCGCTTCTTAATCTTGTGAGGCTGCCGGAGTGAAATAAATTTACAAAAACGATTATATCATATATATTGTTATCGTATGGACTGCCCAGTGGTAACAGTCAACGACACGCGGGAGCGGTTGAATCAGAGATCGATGCTTCGTTTACATACAACACAACTTACAATGAAAGTACTGTACTATTGTTACCAAGGGTTGAAGTCCTTGTATGTTTCGGCGCGCAGTCTTCGAAAGAAGAGGAAAGTCCGGAGACCAGGATGGTTTCCATTCGCTGACCGGATGCTGCATTCTAAGACCAAGTTCTCGAACAGGAAACGATGTCCGGTGAATGCAGATCAAAATTTCCCAAGTTTATCTCAACGAAGGTCTATAACTTTCGGAGGATACGCGGGCAAAGGACGAAGATGGAACCTTGCGGGAAACATCCCAGCCAGCGACAGCCTGGCGGGCAAGGAACAGAGTGTTCTTGTGGCCCGGGCTTAAATATCTTGCGATCTCGCGGATCGTTACTTTATTGGTTATTAATTCTCTTTCTCGGTCCCCGCTTGGTCTTCGTTACCGGGTGAAATTGGACCGGATCGGTTCCCGAGAAAGACGATTGTCTACGAATACAATTCGACATCGTCTTTCGTTCGGTGTTGAACGAACCTTGTACATTAACTAACATTCCCTTTATTTGTTCGTCTTATAAAGAATTTTATTTACCAATTTTCCTCCTTTTTTTCGCGTGGTTTTAATATTAAAATAATTTTAGTTTTCCTTTTCCTTTATAATTTAGTTCCTCTAATTTAAATTAATCGCGAACATCAAGATTAGTTTTTGTTTGAATTTTTGGTTAAAAGTATGTTTTTCGTCCCTGCCCAGGGCCTCACATATACCAGGCTGGTAGGTTCAGGCTCTACAGATCCGTCCTCACATATTGCGCTTCGGATTCTTCATATTTGTAGCCGGCCGAAGTCGGAATTTTATCTGGTCCGGTGGGCGACAAATCCGGAAACGCGGGCAACCTGGGTTCTATTTCTAGTTAAAAGTCGTGACTGTAACGTGACGGTGACTTTCCTGGAAAATCTTACTGCGTGCGGCCGAGTAATATCTTATTGTTGATAGAAAATAACCGTTTGCAGCCCCGCGACGAAAGGTAACACGTGAGGTACCAACGAGGTTCCACGCGCCCTTAGGGACTGTCGTACGAGATGGCTCCACAGATCAGCAATGGGGTACTGTGCCACTCGGCGCTGCAACCAGGCAGATGCAACGGCATAGTGCCCAACACTAAAATATACTATAAAAATGATCAATATTATATTTTATATAAATTCAATTATTAAAACCAATGGGATCGGTGGTAATATCAATATACTAAAAATAAAAATTTAGTTAAAAAACAAGTAAAAATTATACTCTTTCTATTTCCGACTTGGAGGATTCTATGAGCCAAAACAAGGCAAACAAATGGCAAAAAACAATCATCACTTTATTAAATTTATCCATATGCATTTCGCCATCTAGGCCTCCTCAGTGGATACATCAAGATGTTATTGGTTGGTTACGTTTTATACCCAACAGCCGTTCCCAGCATGCAGCAACAATCATTCCAGTATTCAAATTAAGCAAATTTACATGTTTGGCGATACAAAAATGTTCTACAATTTTCCTTTCTAAATTATTTTCTATTTTATACAATATTTTAGTATTTTTTATATTTATATTACAATTAAATTCTCTACAATGTAAAAACCATGCTGATTCCGTTCTTCTCAGTCTAATGGCCGCCTCATGTTCCTTTACTCTCAACTCCAATCTTCTTCCGGTTTCTCCAATGTAATAATTTGGGCTTCCACATGTACATGGCATTCTATATACGACACCGGCGATCTTAAATTGGTCTCTGGGCGAATTTTCACTATTTATTATGTTGATAATATTTGACATCTTGTTCTTTTGATTCGCAACTATGCATATAGAAAATTCTTTAAGCCTTGTTAATGCCTACAGGATGGAAAGAGCCAAAAATAGTATATTAAGCAATTAGTTTTTAATATAGGCGATTATAGTATAAATGGAAGTTTGGCACACGAGTGGAGCGAGTGGGCCAATTTCCATGAATGTCACAATCGTTTGTATAGTTGTGGCAACGCAACACTTGGGCGATCTACCTAGGGGGAATGCCTTCCGGGAGGCTTTTTTAGGGAAACTGGCCCACATTTAGGCGTTACAGACGTGGAGAAAACCCGGAAAACGCCACGTGGTCAACCCGTCCGAGCGAGGCACAAACACATGACCGAACTCTTAGTGTTCAGGGAACGAAGACCACTTGGCCACTGATGGGCCTGAATGTCATAATCGCTTATTATAAACTGTCATACGGTATTTTGTGGTTAGACTAAATTTGTAACACTATACTTATGGAAATCATGTATAAACACTGTATTTATACATGATTTCCATAAGTATAGTGTTATAGGTGTCAGTCACAAAAATATATACAGGTAACCCCCGTATAACACGGCACTTCTATAGCACGGATTCACTCTAACACGGTTCGAGAATTGGTACCATCCCCCGTATAACACGGCACTTCTATAGCACGGATTCACTCTACCACGGTTCGAGAATTGGGGACATCTCCGTATAACACGGTGCTTTTATAGCACACGTTCACTCTAACACAGTTCGGGAATTGGGTAAAACCCTCGTACAGCATGAAATGTAATAAATGGTGCGTTCTTTTATACCTCCGCGTAACTCCGCGCGAGCATTCTAATTGTTTTCGTGGCTTCTTTGAATGCTTTTTCAACAAATAATCCATTTAATGGTTATATTTTACAATTGAGACCTTTCTTTTGCTTCTAACAGCTCATTCTAGAATTATAGATTCTTCCATCACGATACTATCGATAGTACAAGCGCCGCCATCTTTCACCGTCGTTCCTAAATGTCTACAAACAGCAGAGCGACTACAAACAGCGCACTATTTTGCAGAGCGACCGCTATTAACGAACGCACCCAAAAACTGTTACCAGTTGATGATGCTCATGCTGAGATCATTATATAAAATGAATAATCCTCTGGTAAAATATTTACTTAAATACTAAATAAGTATTTTACCTATGGAAAAAATTAATAATAAATCCGATATACATAAGAATTTAACAAAGTTTTTTTTTAATTTTTGGAACTTAACCCTCCTTTTCGCACTAGTTCTTTGTTTCGTATAACACTTATACGCATAACACGGCAATTTTTTGGAACGTAACTTCCGTGTTATACGGAGGTTACATGTATATGTAAGTATTTTGCAGTGGCGCCAGTAGCGTAGCGTAGTGGGGACGGCAGAAGCGGCCCTCCCGGGCGACACTTTTTAGGGGGCGGCAAAATTTCACAATAAATAATAATAATATCTTGTAAAAATTTGAACCATTATATTTCATATTCTCGTCGCACCTACGATTCGGACCGATTGAAATGAGCACGGAACAGTGTTACCATTAGGACAGTCCGGGAACCGACTCACCCAGTGGCGTAGCGTGGGTGTCAGCCGCCCGGGGCGGAGGAAAATAAAAGGAGCCTCCCCTTATTTAGATATCTCAATTTAAAAGACTAAAATTCATTTTCGTCACAGAATAAGAAATGAAAAATTCCGTGCTAGTGTTGCCACCTTATTAAAATCGCTGACCCGGACCAAGGACTTTAAACTACAAGGATAGCCAGATCCCGTATATTTGTTAGCGTGACCTTGGATCTATGTGACGTCACAGCAAGTCCTCTACTTCAACACGACAGATCTTTCAAATAACAAAATACGATAAAATATTAAATCATTTCTTAATTAATTATTAAATTACTACTAAATGTAAACTACTGTAGAATTTTCGGATTTAATAAGTGTACTGTACGTCAATAAATTTACAAGTCTTTTGTCTAATATTTATTTAACAAATTAATGAGCTATATTTTTTATTATGTGATTATCTTACTTAACTTTTTAATTTTTTTTCGACAATCACCATTTTCAGAAGGCATTCTTTTCAATATTTTATAGTTTTCTTGTTTAAGATTTCTATAATTAATTCTTATTATAGTTCTTAATTTACAAAAATCTTTTATTAAAGTAAAAGGTAAAACTGTTTCCACTGACTAATTCTGTACAACTCCGGGGCCTTTTTTATACGATTCATCGTGATATATTTCGAAATATTTATTCCATTCTATAATTTTTGCTAGCCATTCATCAGTAGGTTTAATAAGCCCTCCATAAGATAAATGTTGCACCCATGACGGAATGCTATAGTTGTAATGATTTTTAATTTTGTTAGTGGAATTAATTAAGTTTGGGTATTTTTCTTTATATTTATAGGCAAAATATCCTGCTATATACTCGAGAGCATCGTAGGAAGTTTCTTCAGAGATTGTGTTAAAGTCTAGATTGCATGTAGAGTTTCCTGAAGATTTATTTGAAGAAAAAGTAGTTTTACATTCAGTATATTGGTCTGTATTTTCACTTGATACTTCTACATGTGCTTTCTCTAAAACTTTGGGTATAATATATTCCTCTTGTCTTCGATCTGTAGTATTTACTTTTGACTCTAAAATACCAGGATTCTTACCTAAAATAATCAATCTAATCCTATATATAGCATTTAATGGGCTTGGATGTTCATTAGGACCCCGGCTTCTAATTTGAAAAAAAAAAATTTTCCAGACAATCTTGATTTAAGTGCAGATGTATTTTATATCAAAAGTCGATTTCATATCTTGAAAAAGATCAATTAGCGATTTCATTGAGATTATCATTCCTTTCTGGAAAATTTGGAGGGCATTTTTTCCACTTGCTCTCATTGTTGAGATTATTTTTATCATTTTATTTAAATGTTCTTCTTGTAATTCCAAGTCTACACCATATCCATTTTTGCTTGGAACAGAACCTTTTGGTGCATAGCTATTAAAAATGTCGAACCACATATTTATATCTCTAATAAAATTACCCAATCTCTCTGCCATTTTTTTGTCTGTACCGGGAAGGTAGTGTAAAAGAGCTGTAGCCACGGTATTTGATAAAATCTGAGCTGCCAATTTAACATTTTGGCGCTGGCTTTTTTGACAGTTTAAATGTTTTTCATTAATTTTCCAACACGAATTCACTTCAGTATCGGTGATAGAAATTAGGGCTTGCAATGGAGTTTTATTTATTACAGAACCGTCTTCAAACTTTACTTATCAACTAAATAAACACGTATCAACTAAATAAAGATGAGAAAACCCGCCAAGTGTCTTAATTTATAGCACTTTATTGTGTTAGAAGCATAAACAAATTGTAAAGCACGGTTTCATATCATCAAAATAATTACTTTAAAATTTCTACAGAATATTATAGGCAGAAGAAAGGTATTGCCATGGGATCGGTCATAGGACCATAACTGGCTGATAACTATATGAATAAAATAGATGAAAGAATTTCAAGTATAACAGGTATTAAATATTATGCAAGATACGTAGATGACAGAATAATAGTTTATGATTCTCAAATAGTTTCATCCAACATATTGAGGAATATGCAAACAGATTGCATAAAAACTTAAAGTTTACAAGTGAAGATGAACAACAAAATGAAATGAATTTCTTAGACGTCACAATAAAGAGAGAAAAAAACAAGTGTATCATTTAGTAAGTATGAAAAACTATGTAATGTTAAAACTATTAACTTCAAATCTTACTGCCCTTTAGAAAATAAAAAGAACGTTTTTATCATGGAATTGAGAAAGATATTAAATCGAACAACTCAGCAAGAAAATATAGACATTGAAGTAAAACAATTGTTTAAGAAATTTCAGTTAAATGATTATCCGAAGTATATTCTCTGTAAGTGGTACAATTTATATTTAAAAAGTAGATTTAATGTTAAAAACAGCATAGAAGGTATTTCTTATGTAAAGTTTCCTTATGTTACTAATTTTTTTGAAAAATATAAACCGATATTTAATACCCACAGGAAAGAACAAAGAAAAGCATATATATACCGTAAATAGCATATTAAAAGATCAATTTAGTTTTGATACTACTATCTATACAGATGCGCTTAGTTCCTTGACTGGAATTATTACAGTATATTTTCGACTTTCATATTTCTTAAAAGCAGAATCACATTCCTTCGTAAATGTTTTCATTCACTAACTTATTAGCTGGCAACGCTCCTGTTATCGAAGATGGCGGGAGAAAAGAGTATATGTTAAAGCATTCTATTATTCTATTAGTATTAATACGTTTATTATCCATAATTCAGTTATCTCTGAAAGAAAAAAGAATTACTTTATTTTTAAGCGGATCTAGTAGTAAAAAATAAAAACAATTTGGATTTACGCTTTTAAATCGCTTTCGTCAATTTTTCACTCCGAGAAATATTTCATAAATCCTTTCAACAATGGCACCTAAAAAGGTATTATTTAAATAAAAGAAAAATTGTTTATTTCGAATGAAAACTTATTTCAATTACCTACAAGAAGAAAAAAATGGTAATCTCGTCAGATTGGTTTTTTAAGTATCATTCAATTTGAGTTAGGACGATATTTATTGGCACTTTATTGATTAGGAACAAAATGTTATAGATTAAAATACTAAACATTCGGTACCAAATATTCATATAATATTTACGTTAATATTTGAATGAAACATATCGAAATTTTGAGATCAAAATATTCCCAAAAAACTTCTGTTTTTTATTAACTAAAAGTCTAAGAATAATATCAGTGTGCATCAAATTTCAATTATTCTTTATTATTACTATTCTACTTTACACTGAAAGGCTAAAAGTCGTGAGAAGGAATCTAATAATGGGTTGGTCCCCCTCTAGCCCTCGGAAGTGCTTGCATGAGTTGCGACATGGAATTGACAAGCTCTGTAACTGTTCTTTTCGTAAACAGTTATGTCTAGTAAAGAAAAGTTTTTTTTTTTTTTTTTCCTTATTTCTTTTTTTTTTTGTTTTTTTTTTTGCGGTAGTTTTTGGCGATATCCGTCCTACACCACTGCCACACGATTGCCCTTGATGGATATATCTGTTGGTCACTGCTGAGTGGTTAACCAGTTAGTGTATGTCCAAACGGATGAGAGGGGCTACTTCTGACCATGTGGACATGCCTCAAACCATCACAGAGACATCTCCAGCCTAAAGGAGCCTAGCCTAGGAGACAGGAAGGTGCCCACGGCTTCAAGGAGCTTATGCCACACTCTGTCAGCATGAAACAACTGGAACTAGGATTCGTCTGACTGTGCTACCTGATGCCACTGTTCTGTAATCCAATCCCAATGTCTTCAGTCCCATTTTGGTCATTGAGTTCTATGATAACATGTCAACAGTGGAACACAAATGGTCTTTGGCTGCCAAATCCAATGGCAGACCAGTGGTGACCAGCAGACCTTTCTGAAATGCTTTTATGAAGAGCCTAAATTGAAATTGGCAGTGATTTCATGCATTGCAGCCAGTCTGTGCATCCTTATCAATCTTGCCTGTCAACATGAGCTCTGCTCTTCAATGGCACATAGTTGGCCTTTTGCCACTTTGCTTGCATGTAAATGACATCAATATGATATACATGATACACTCTTGACACTGCAGACCCGGGAAAATCAAATTTATGCATTATCGCCGAAATTGAATAACTCATCCTAGCACTGATAATCATGCCAAATTCAAAGTCAGATAACTCCCAACATGCTGCCATGCTGAATGAACAGTTGCACAGATATGAATGTTAGGTGTGTTGGCTACTATAGTGTCATCCTACATTTGCCTTCCAATGCATCCAATATGAGTCCAGTTATACTGTACTTTCACTGCTATTCCCATGACTTTTGGTCATTCAGTATATGCTAAAATTGGATGTGTTTAGGATTTTGAATATAGTACCTCTTTATACCAATTACATATTTTCTTAATGAAAACATTCTTTTTTAATTAAAATGCCTCAATGTCCTTTTTTTTACTAAAATATAAATTTTTGTCTATAATTTCATATCTTCTATTATCAGGACTTATTATACTGGCTTTACAGATAATGCTACAAAGTTTAACAGAAAACAATTTTTATTTTATTCCATATAGTACCTGTATATGGTATATGGAATAAAATAAAAATTCAGACAACAAAATAAAATAAAAACAGAAAACAATTTTTATTTTATTCCATATACCTGTATATGGTATATGGAATAAAATAAAAATTGTTTTCTGTTAAACTTTGTAGCATTATCTGTAAAGCCAGTATAATAAGTCCTGATAATAGAAGATATGAAATGATAAACGAAAATTTATATTTTAGTACATTCTTTTTTGTTTGAGAAGTTTTATATTATTTGGCTCAATTGGATAAAAATGTCTAAAAGTTACAGAGAATTTGCATTTAATTTATCAGTTGTTGTAGTAGTATATGAATTTTGAGAATATGTTATTGTCAGATATGTAAATTGTCCTCTCAGGGCCTGTTTGGAAATGCTTACCAATCAGTTGGTTGAGAGTAGTGAATGACATCATTGGTTGGTCAGTAACTCTAATCCACCCTTGAAGATCAGAGTCTGGTAGCAGCCAGAAACTATACAAGTAGATAACATTTTTGAATGATGCCCAGTCTCAGCAGTTGAACTTGTAAGCATTTCCAAAGAGATCCTTAGTGTCCAAATGGCAGAAAGAGTTTTTAAAAAAAATCTGTCTAAATCCTGTTTGTTTACAAATGATAAGATATTCATATAGCATATTATTTCTTTCTATTACTTTTCTGGCTGTTATATTTAACAGGGATTGATAAAAAAAAATGACCCACAAAAAATTTTTACATTTTTGGACTCAGGATCTTGAAATGTCAAGAAATCAAAAAGATTTGAGTTTTTTTTCTGTATATATGGATATTAGTATGTGTTTTAGGGACACAGTTTTGTTCACCCACTTTAAAGTTTAATATTAGAGGATTGATTCAGAAGTTATTAAACTTCTGAATCAATACCCTAATACACAAACATCACTGCAAAAATTTCAGAAATTTTTGCAGTGAGGTTTGTGTATTAGGGGATTGATTCTATTAAATGTTGGTATTAAAGATCAAGGGATGGGAAGATAGAGGTAGGTCACTTGTCACATTGTTGGAATTTGCAATTTTTTTTTATAAACCTCATTTCTACCCTCAAAATTAAGCTTTTTGCCATTTTATAATAATTAATAATATAAAATTTTTAAAAATCTCAACATGGTGCATGTCACACAATTTTAAAATTTTGCTAGGAAAGTTGCAATTCATTGCTGGAATTATTATATATATATTTTTTATATGCCATCTTTCTGTAATTTTTTTTATCTGCTTTTATCCAGTTTTTTTTTTAAATTATAGTAAATTCTTTTAGAAATACAAACTTTAGCACATCTTTTCAAGATAGAGAATATAATAATTATTTCAATTGAAGATAGTTTCTATTAAGCAAGTGAAGTTTATAATTGTATTGCATCTTATATATTATAGTTTTTGAAGGAATGTGTGGCCATGATAAAGAGCTCTGCTGACATGAATTTTTGCAGTTTAACTGTTCACTTATCAATTTGTAATAAATTTTATATGTGACTTTGAAATTGTACCTCATTTATTTCCTTCTTATTCATATTTTGCAACATTTGCATGCCTTGCAATTCATGTGCCAATGTCATGGTCGCTGTTATATAGACCATATGCAGGGTATGTTGTCATATTTGGTTGCTCATATCAAACTGGTGATGAGTGGCACCAAACCAGATGAATATTATCTCAGCACATTGAGCCATGAATGCTAATATTGCAGAATTCATTTCTCTCTGGAGACAGCACAGTGTAGCCACAATGACAGGGTGTTGTTGCTACCTTATGCATCACTCTTTGTTCATGTCTTCTCTCTCCTGTCTTTGTCTATGGACTACTATACTATGAGTCATTCATGGTCTTCTGATGAATTAGGTTCTATTGGATTAATCACATTAAATGTGGTATACAAAGAAATGTTGTTATCCATTTTTGTAGTTGGTTTTGTGGTTGTTTCATGCAGTCCAGACCACAAGTAACTTTTAATTCTAAATTAAGTTTTTCTATTTAATGCCTTATCCTGCAGCTACTATGGGTTGTCTGCTATTTAATTCTAATATAATTATTATTTTTTTTATTTTTAACTTAGGCAAGATCTTCAAAAAGGAAAACTGAAGAGACAGAATCCAAATCATCAAAGAAAATTAAAAAAGAAGAAAAGTCTGAACAAGTAAATGATGATAATATTGCTGAATCAAACAGTTTTACATCTGATGCAAAATCTCTAACCGGGAAAAAATGGAATCTTAAAATTTCTTCATGGAATGTGAATGGAATTAGATCATGGCTTGACGTAAGACTTATAGTTTTACATAGATTTGATATATAAAATTATTACTTAAACACACACACACACACATATATATATAACACTAAAATCTTAAGCATTAAAACTGAATATCAGAAGTAATTTGAAAATGGGCAAATTTGGCACTATCTTGAAATTAAAAAAAATAAATGTGCTGCTTATTTAAGAAAGCCAAAAAGTATGCTAACTTGAACTATTATGTAAGTTTGAGGATTTTAATTTTGTTAATTTTCCAAAAAGCATTTAATAATATTGTTGTCAAAATAGTCAAAAATATTTCTTCAGCTTGCAAATTCATTGAGCAATTAGACAAAAATTTAAAATAAATAACAATAACCATAAAATTATTGCTATTAGAACAAGTCAGATTATGTACTCATTTTAAAACAATATGTCACAGTAGAACTTGGTAAATAAATTATACAAAATTTATGGTAAAATAAAATAAAATAGCTGCATAAAATAATAATCAATAAATGCTACAATAGTTATTATAAGAATTTAACTGTTATCTTGTCTTAGAGGAAAGATAATTTTCATGATTTTAAAGTCTGGATCCAAAGTTTTGGAAAAAAAATTTAACAGTTTTGAATAGACATTATTTAAATTTTATTTCTTTCTATAACAAGATATTGGTCAAATTTTTATAGGATGTAATTATTTTAAAAATAAAAAGTTCCAGTCTGTTTTGGCAAAAATTTTTAAATTTTCTAACATTTTCGACTATCTATGCAGCCATCATTAGGAAAGAACATATAATAAAACAGTTTTTAAAATTTAAATTCACGTGTTCCAAATATAGATCAATAACATACAATTAAAATAACATAAATAAATAGTAATAATAAAGTATACAAAAAAATATAATACATAGTAATTTACCTTAAAATATAAACAATAATAATAAACACTAGATTTATTGATTATATAACAGTAAATTACTATGTAGTTTTGTCCCAGTCACAGTTTATAAGAAATTTCCATGCTGCTGATAAGCTTGCTGTGTCCTTATAATTATATAATTTATGATTAATACATATACAGTAGAGTGTTGATTATCCAAATCAATTGGGGACTTTCGTTGTTCAGAAAATCGAATTTTCGGATAACTGATTATGTACGAAAAAATACATTATTAATATAGTATATTAGTATATCCCCAATAATAATATATTAATATATCCCATGTTTAAATTTTTCTCTGTTGCATATCGTTTCACATTGAATTTTTGTAGATGTTAAGCCTAACGAAAATTTTTATAATAATAATCGTGGCTATTGTATCATGAAAAATTATTTCTTTATTTTGTACAAGCAAAATAACTATATTGAAAAATATAAAAACAAAAAAAATTATACTTTAGAAGTTAATCTAGTATCAAAAACGTTTGATTCAGCACGACACAATCCAACTGGAACATTTTCGGTTAACTGACATTTCGCTTGATCAACATTCGGATAATTGACGCTCTCCTGTATTCTTAACAGTATTTTTGTATATGGCTATTCAGTACGATGTGCATAAAGGCAAAAGCACCACAACGCTGGTTATTATGGCAACGCTTGTGGATAATGTACCACATTTCACAGATGCAAAATTTATTAAAATCTTTACAAACCAACACTCTGGAAAAACTCTAGAAAAAATAGCCATATACAAAAATACTGTTAAGAATACATGTATTAATCATAAACAAGGAATACATTTTTTATCAATAAAGGCAAAAATGTTTTTATTTATATATTTTTAACTTTTTTCCCTTCATTTTTATCATTAAAAATAACAAACTAAACCTGTAAACCAGCAAATTTTTATAACAGGTGCAAGTGTTTTTGCTCATGTTGAACAGACATCATCAGGCAAACTAATCTTCAAATGTTGAAACAATCAAAGGATTGCCAAACTTGTGTGCAGAGGGGAGGTGATGTAAGATGAGAGAAATGGGGAGAGGGGGGATAGACATATACAGTCGACCCCCCTATAACGTACGTTCCTATAACGACAATTCCTATAATGTAGCGAAAAAATTGTAGAAACTTTCGTATAAAGTACCTCCTATAACGTCGTTTCGCGACAAGATTGATAGAGTCTGGACCAATAGTGGATGAGCAGCCGAACTACTTTCCTCCGACCCTGCGCCACGCTACGGAGCGGCTAAATTGAGTTTGCTATCGTCTGTTTAGTATTATATATAAATTATATATAAATTAGGTACTGTACATATAATTATATATTAATTATATATAAATTAGGTACTGTATATATAATTATATATTAACTTAATTTATTGTAACTTTATTATAATTATATATATGCTTTCTGCCGCCTGGCAACACGCTACGGAGATTTTAGGCTAGTAAGTTGAGTTTATTATCGTCTGTACAGTATGTAAATTAGGTACCGTAAGTCTAATACAGCACTAATTTTATACATTTCTTGTGAAAGAAACACTTCTTATTCAACGTCCATAAAAATTATTTATATTAATGATGTCTCCAAAGGTCAAGTTATTTTTCCGCCAAAAATTCGTTATCAGAAATTGCGGCCGTCGTTTCGTGTGCTGTTCCGCGATGAAAACCAGCTTTAAGCAACGGCGTAGTCGAACGGTACACACTCGGTAAGTAATCCTATAATTTTTTGTTTATAGCATAGTTTATACGGATTACTCCCAAAAAATTATACGTGTTTTGGAAATGTTGAGTGGAATTAGTCTAGAATCGGTTAATTTTATAGAAGAAAACCTTTCGAACAGCCTTAGTCCGTAAAGTTCCCACCTATCGGGCTTCAATTGGATCATGTATTTAATCATTCCTACAACGTAAAATTCGATTAGCGTGGAACGTATCTAAGCATTATAGGGAGGTCTACTGTATTTTATTGAAACACACTAAGCAAAGTGTATCTGGGTGCCACATAGTATAACCCAGTCACATCGCGAGTAAATGTTACATAGTAGAGATACAATTTAACATTGACAAATTGCAAAATGGAGGAAGGTAAAATTGGTTACACAGAAAATTGGTAGATAATAACAAGTTATGTGATAGGACATATGATGAAGTATAATACAAATGCAATTTCAGATGTCTAGATGTGAATACAAGTACAGAAACAGGTACAGTGTGCAGTAAGATTGTAAATAATTACATAGTAGAATTAGAAATGATAATGACATAGAGCAATTGATATATAGTAAAAATGGTTACAAGAGTATATGTAATAATAATAAATTTATAAAGAATAATGTAATGTACAGTAAATATGGTTACAATTATACAAATAATAATAAAATGTTAGGATATACAATAGCGTTTATGACAAGTACAGATGCGAGTGTACAAGTGGGAAATAAAATCCAGATACACATACAGGTACCTATGTGATACACAATATAGTTAAAATATGTACAAGAAAATAATAGAAGTGATAGAACAGTGAATATACAAATATACAGGGTAAAGTTGCACAACTAATTGCAAGTGCAGATACAAGTATGTGTTGGGATGAGTTACCAAGGAGAAGAGATAAGAACAGATGAGTGGTCGGGTGGAGTTAATCATAGGCAGGGACGGTGGAACAGTCAAAATACTTATTGATGAGGGTCTTGAAGAGGGAGGATAGTAAAATTTATAGTTTGAAGAAAAACTTGCATGTTGTGGAGAAGGAGTTATAGTCCATCACAAAAGGATTAGCCAACATGGCGCTGGCTATCTACTGCCAACATTGATGTGGAATTCCGCAAAGCACGACTCTTACATGATTCTTCCAGGGAAACCCTTTCTCAAACATCTTGAGCAGGTTGAAATATATAAGGCCACCTGCAAAATGTTGCTATTAATTTTCATGATGTTGACTCTTTCTCCACAGCGTGGAAGATTTTCTTCAAACTATTCCCTTTCATCCCCTTTCCTATCTCGCTTTACTTTTTCCCCTTCTTCCCTTAATTACCTTTCCTCTACTCTTCTTCATACTCGGGCAATACCAATGAGTAGTCCCGAGTCTTCATCCCCTTAATGCTAGATAGTTATCTATCCTCCCTCTCCCCGTTTCTCTCATCTTAAGCCATCTCCCCTCTGCAAACATGTTCGGCAATCCTTTGTTTGTTTCAACATTTGCATATTAGTTTGTCTGATGATGTCTGTTCAAAATGGGCAAAAATACTTCACCTGTTATAAAAATTTGCTGGTTTATAGGTATAGTTTGTTGTTTTTAATTCTAATTTAACCAGTTTTAAGTGGCAGTTTTCTTCATTTTTATCATCAGTACTATGTCAAATTTCTGAAATTTATTACATATACTTTCCTATAAGTAAAAAATGCCAATATTTAATTACAGTATAGTTTTGTTTTACACAGTAACTGTGTATTAGCAGATACCATGTAACTATAAACATCCACAATCCTCCAATAGCCTGAGGATACATGGCTATTGGGTTATTGATACCATGTAAAATGAAATTCCACATAAATTTGTTCACCCCAAGCAGCCTTAGATAATTGCCTAGATATTCATGTAACCATTTACAGTCAAACCTCAGTTTACAAACTTAATTTGTTCCTAAAAATTGTTTGGAAATTGATTTGGTCTAAAAGTGAAAGTTTCCCATAAGAAACAATATAAAATAGATAAATCTATTCCCATCCCCAAAACAAAACCTTTTTTTTTTTTTTTTTTAACATTTTAGATGAATTTCATGCATAAAATTGCCTACAAATGCAATGTAATATTATATTATAATATACCAGCTGAATAACAAATAAAGTTTGTAAATAAGAAAGACTGTTCTGTTCAACCAAAAAGATAATTTAACTTATTGACAGTACTTATGAATTTATCATAAATACTGTCAATAATGTATTTATGTTAATCAAAATTTTAATACTAAAAGACAGTATTTTAACTTTATTTATATATTTTTTAGTGTATTTCTTTATTATTCATGAATTAGTTTTAGCTTAATGAGACAAGTTACCTGACATCTACCTAAATCTAACATTAATTTAATTAACATTCATTTAAGATTTCAGATAATTCTCTAATAAATTTTTTAGATCTTATGTATGATATGTTGATAAATACAGCTTTTAATCATGATATATATGGTTATATATCAAAAGTACAATGTAATATTGGTTATATATCAAAAGTATATATCAAAAGTACGGAATATACATCAAAGGACTGGTTAACCTTTATATATCAAAAGACTGGTTATATATCTGAATAAGACTGAATATATATCAAAGGACTGGTTATATATCAAAAGTACGGAATATATTAAACAAAAATTTTTTGCCACAACCTTAACTCAAGCTTAATATTAAAGATTATTGTTATTCATAATAAAATCTTATGGCATGATACTAAACTCTTACAAAAACCTAGTAACCTATGCAGAATCATATTATATTAAATATATAAATGTAATAATCTTTGTCTTAATATAAAACACTGTCATACAAATCCTATGGTGTGGAAATATTTGCTAAATCATTGAAATTTATACCTAATTCTTGTAATTTTTGTTCATTCAAATTTAATTTTTGTTTCTATGTGTTAGACCAATACCCAAAGTCTAGCCAATTTGCAAAATGGCTGGGCATTTCTAGCTTTGGCCAAGTCATGTGGCCAAAGTCCGAAAATATATGAGAATTTATAAATACTTTGAACTTTGGCAGACCAATTCACAATGCATCTGACAATCAATTGCCAGTTCAAGAATTGTCCAAGAAAAAGTGGTCAAAGTTAGAAGTTTTATAGAGCTGGATCATGCAGTTATGAGAGTTGATTATACAAATTCTAACTCAAATTATTACCAATGTGAAAATATTCTTAGGTTAGTCAAAGTAGACAAAAAAAATCACTTCGGAAACAAAGAGAACAGCTAATCAGTGTTCAAATAGCTTTTTTTAAGTTGAAAAATTATACACAACACAAAAATCGAGTCCCATTCCAGGTCTATTCTTTTCTTCCAGAATTTTCTAAATTATTTAATTTAATTATAATTATTAAATCTATTAAGAGAATGCATCTAACATCTCCCTCTAGTGACAAGTTATTTAGTAATGACTATTTTTGTTATATTATTGTCTACTTAGGACTTATTATACTGGTGTTTTTGTTTATGCAAAAAGAGGAAGTCTTATTCAGAAAAAACAATCTTTAATTTTCATCTGGTTTTTCACCTGTTTACCAGAATTTTGGCTGCTGATTATTAAAAAGGTTAACTATTAATTCAATTGCCTCTATGTCCTTATTTTATACTATTTTTGTTATATTATTGCAGAAATGAAAACACCAGTATAATAAGTCCTCATAATGTGCTAAGTCCTAAGTAGACAATAATATAATAAAAACAGTATAAAATAAGGACATAGATGCAATTGAATTAATATTTAGTAATTTAAAATGATTGCAATATAATAGCCTGATATAATCTGATAGTAGTTGGCTCATTAACTGTCTTCAAATTAGACTATTACTTAGTCTAATAATTAAATTGTTAAATGTTTTCTTCTCTGTATTAAAAGTTTTAAGATAAAAATGAAAAAGATTCACTTATATTATTTTTAAATATGCCTTTCTGAGAGGAAAAAGAATGGATTCATGATTATTCTTGTATAATGCTATAAATATATTATACTGAAATTGGCATAAATCAATTATTTATAATTGCAGAAAGGAATAGCATTCCTAAAAGAGGAAAATCCAGATATTCTCTGTCTTCAAGAAACTAAATGTGGAGATAATGAAATTCCTAAGAAAATTAAAGATTTTGAAGGTTATCACAAATATTGGCTTTCAGGTGATCAAAAAGGCTATTCAGGTGTAGGCCTTTTAACCAAGAAAAAACCTTTGGATGTCACCTATGGAATTGGTATAAAATATAATAAGCTGCTTAAACAGTAAAATGTTGGAATCTGATTTTTAATTATAATTTTAATGGATTGATAAATTAATTAGCATTGATATATTTTTAAGGTAATAAAGAACATGATAAGGAAGGAAGAGTTATAACTGCAGAATATGAAGAATTTTATATTGTTAATGCTTGTAAATATTTTCTGTTATGAATCTTGTGATTCACTTTTAGTACTTTTAAAATTAAGATGTAACAAATTGAGGCCTTTTTCAGATGTTCCAAATGCAGGAAGAGGATTGGTTAGACTTGATTATCGAATGAAATGGGACAACGATTTCCTACAATATTTAAAGGAATTAGATTCTAAGAAACCTTTAATACTGTGTGGTGATCTTAACGTTGCACATAATGAAATAGGTATTATAATTCTTCAATTTTTAAAAACTTAAGATAAAATTTAAATTATTCCTCTGAAACTTAAATATATGTTTTAGATCTTGCAAGACCAAAATCAAACAAGAAAAATGCAGGTTTCACCAAAGAAGAGCGAGAGGATTTTACAAAACTGTTGTCAGAAGGATTTTTTGATAGTTTTAGAAAATTGTATCCAGATACAGAAGGATGCTATACTTTTTGGTCATATATGATGAATGCAAGAGGAAAAGATATTGGATGGTAAAATGATTTTATAAATATTTTAAAAAATATATTTCTATATTAATTTAAAATTTATTTCAGGAGACTAGACTATTTTGTATTATCAGAGCAACTTGAACAGAATCTTTGTGATAACCTTATTAGAAAGAAAATTCTTGGTAGCGATCACTGTCCAATAACTCTATTAATGAGTTTTTAAAATTTGAAACACATTAAGCAGTATTTCAAGAAATCAAGAATTGATAGACATTTTATTTCATCAGAATTATATTATTAGTTTTTTTGGTCTGGAATAAAATGAAATAATATTCTACTCTAACACAGCTGATAAATGTGTGATGAAAATAAGAGTAAAGATAAATGCAGTGTAATGAGGACAGTTAATCCTACAGTCAAAGGTAATGTATAGTCATTCATCATAGGATGTTATTCAATCTACATTACATTTTATTTTAAGTCATATTAAATGTTTTGAATTTAAAGCTCTGTGACAAGAAGAAAAATTGTGTTTGTTTATAAATTTGAAATTATAAAAAAAGAATCATTACTAATAACAAATTTATAAACAATGTACCAGTACAGTAAAATACAAATGAAAATAATGTTTCATTTTAAACTAGGGAGAAAAATTGTTTATATATCACTTCAATAAAACAATTTTGAACCTTTTTACAAAAATAATCCTAAATAAATATTAATATTATAATATGAAAGAGTAAAGATATTAAGATTGTACTTCATTATAAAATTGAAATAAAAAATACTATGTTAATGTATATGAGATAAGAACTGTTTTAAATATTAACAATGAATGTTTTTGTGTTTTATATTTATTTTATCATATAAATATATTAGATTAATAATGCATAAAATTATTTTAATGCAGTGGGTGATCGGTTATGAACAAACCAGATAACAAACACTTTAGCGAAAGATTTTTATGTTCGGACAATGAACATGTTTCGATAATGAACACCTTACAGAACAAACACAAGAAGAAGTGACATAAAATAATGAATACTGATTGTCTTCAGGCAACAATTTGAAACTTTTCGGAGCGCGGGAGACGTCAACATCGACACTCAACCCGGTATATACTGATCGAATAGTATTTTTCCAAACTTTGAAACTCTCCCTTCTAATTCCAGCCTTTTATTTTTTTGACAGAAACAATTCTTTTATAGTATTCACAAGACTGTCAGGCAGGCACTCATTAAGTTTTGCATCGGTTTTTATTTTCAAAAGATGAGAGTATAATAGCAAAGGTAGAGAGTGGGCAGATGATGTCTGAATGTTGCTTGATGGGCAGTATGGCTTGAACAGGTCTACAGTAGGCCACAGTTCATTCTTATCTAAGAAAGATACAGTATAATCAAGAAGACTCAAGCAACTAAAGGAGTAACAATAATCACACCTGAGAAATAAAGAACATTGAAGAGCTCATAATGGAACCTGAAATGGATCTGAAGACAGGAGAACACCAAGAACTCTTGAATGAAGAAAACATATCTTGCTGAGTTTTTTTATATTTTTCTGAAAAAGAGGATTAATGTCGATATCTGGTATTAAAGATCTTTTGAAGAAGTGAGAGGATGTCAGAATAACAGTCTTAGAATGGCATCCAAACCAGGTTGAGGTTAATAGGCTTGGGGATCTCTGCAATTACAATACTATTAATTACTTCTGAAAAATCCTGAAGAAGAGAGAAAAGAAATTGACATTGGACAGATTCTTTAATTCCAACAAACAGAAAAAACATGACTAATAAAAATGCAAGACTGTGTATATACGTATTTTTATTATTACACATAAATAAACGTAGTAAGAAAGTATATATTTTTTATTTTTTNCATAAAATAATGAATACTGATTGTCTTCAGGCAACAATTTGAAACTTTTCGGAGCGCGGGAGACGTCAACATCGACACTCAACCCGGTATATACTGATCGAATAGTATTTTTCCAAACTTTGAAACTCTCCCTTCTAATTCCAGCCTTTTATTTTTTTGACAGAAACAATTCTTTTATAGTATTCACAAGACTGTCAGGCAGGCACTCATTAAGTTTTGCATCGGTTTTTATTTTCAAAAGATGAGAGTATAATAGCAAAGGTAGAGAGTGGGCAGATGATGTCTGAATGTTGCTTGATGGGCAGTATGGCTTGAACAGGTCTACAGTAGGCCACAGTTCATTCTTATCTAAGAAAGATACAGTATAATCAAGAAGACTCAAGCAACTAAAGGAGTAACAATAATCACACCTGAGAAATAAAGAACATTGAAGAGCTCATAATGGAACCTGAAATGGATCTGAAGACAGGAGAACACCAAGAACTCTTGAATGAAGAAAACATATCTTGCTGAGTTTTTTTATATTTTTCTGAAAAAGAGGATTAATGTCGATATCTGGTATTAAAGATCTTTTGAAGAAGTGAGAGGATGTCAGAATAACAGTCTTAGAATGGCATCCAAACCAGGTTGAGGTTAATAGGCTTGGGGATCTCTGCAATTACAATACTATTAATTACTTCTGAAAAATCCTGAAGAAGAGAGAAAAGAAATTGACATTGGACAGATTCTTTAATTCCAACAAACAGAAAAAACATGACTAATAAAAATGCAAGACTGTGTATATACGTATTTTTATTATTACACATAAATAAACGTAGTAAGAAAGTATATATTTTTTATTTTTTGGAGTTTCCAGAACGAATTAATCAAATTCCCATAAAAACCTATGGTAAATCGATAATTGGTTAATTAATTAATGAACAATTCGGATAGTGAACAAAGTCTTGGAATGGATTATGTTCGTTAACCAATCACCCACTGTGTAAAAAAAACCAATAATCAATTAAAATTGTTCATTATACAGTAGAACCTCCATTATCCGGGCCTCCATTATCCGGATTTTCGATTATCCGGATTGTTCAAAATAAACAAAAATTTTACGAATTTGCTGATTTGCACTTGGCGAATTACGACACTGTTTATGTTCATGATGGAATGCATAACTTTTTTTGTTTCAACAACGTCTCACC
>NW_019385011.1:150700-167402 GCF_000671375.1 Centruroides sculpturatus | reverse complement strand
ATACAGTATTTACTTTTAATATTACCGATATGTCATCGAAAAGAAAACATGTTGTATTATCATTAAAAGACAAATTAAAGTATTCGTTTCGATTATCCGGATTTTTCCTTATCCGGACTACCTTCATCCCCAATTAGTCCGGATAATCGAGGTTCTACTGTATTTAAAAAAAATTTTTATGATGAAATATGAACTGTCTTAGCAAAGATGTTTCATTAGATCATTTATATTAAGAAAACCAATAGAATTATCCAAACTTATTTTTCTGAATTAATTACATTGATTAATTTGACATTCTAATACTTGAAAAATTTAATTCTTGTATATTTCTCTCTAAAAATAGCTATTTGAATAGCTAAAACCCAAGATTATAGTGAATAGTCAAGATTTTGGACTCAAATCATTAATTTCAGAATATATTGTAGTAATGTTCCCAATTAGTCATGTTAAGCGATTATTGATTTACCATAGGTTTTTATGGGAATTTGATTAATTCGTTCTGGAAACTCCAAAAAATAAAAAATATATACTTTCTTACTACGTTTATTTGTGTAATAATAAAAATACATATATACACAGTCTTGCATTTTTATTAGTCATGTTTTTTCTGTTTGTTGGGGTTAAAGAATCTATCCAATGTCAATTGCTTTTCTCTCTTCTTCAGGATTTTTCAGAAGTAATTAATAATAATGTAATTGCAGAGATCTGCAAGCCTATTAACCTCAACCTGGTTTGGATGCCATTCTAAGACTGTTATTCTGACATCCTCTCACTTCTTCAAAAGATCTTTAATACCAGATATCGGCATTAATCCTCTTTTTCAGAAAAATACCAAAAAACTCAGCAAGATATGTTTTCTTCATTCAAGAGTTCTTGGTGTCTTCCTGTCTTCAGATCCATTTCAGGTTCCATTATAAGCTCTTCAATGTTCTTTATTTCTCAGGTGTGATTATTGTTACTCCTTTAGTTGCTTGAGTCTTCTTGATTATACTGTATCTTTCTTAGATAAGAATGAACTGTGGCCTACTGTAGACCTGTTCAAGCCATACTGCCCAGCAACATCAGACATCTGCCCACTTTCTACCTTTGCTATTATACTCTCATCTTTTGAAAATAAAAACCGATGCAAAATTTAACGAGTGTCTGCCCGACAGTCTCGCAAACACTATAAAAGAATTGTTTCTTTTAATTTAATCACAAAAGACACAGTCTGTCCAAAAATTATTTTTTGAAACCACCATTTATTCTGATCATGTGTTCCAGAACACCTTCGACAACCCGACCTTTCTTTGTAGGCTACTAGGTCGTCAGGCTAAAACATTCTTTAAAAAAACACACAAAAATATCCAATTAAAACATTAAAAGTAAAAAATTGGAACTGGTGGCCTTACAGACGTCTTGAACTTGCATCCTTTCCAGTTAGGGAATTTTGGTCTTTATATTCACTTGATAAATGCGCTGTTAAATGTAGATTTTGGCCTTATCCCTCTGGTGACGAATTAAAAAAAAAAGTCTTGTTTGTAGAATTTCGCCGGATGAAAATTTATTTTAATCACAAAAGACAGTCTGTCCAAAAATTATTTTTTGAAACCACCATTTATTCTGATCATGTGTTCCAGAACACCTTCAACAACCCAACATTTCTGTCCAAAAATTATTTTTTGAAACCACCATTTATTCTGATCATGTGTTCCAGAACACCTTCAACAACCCTTTGTTCCAGAACACCTTCTACAAACAAGACTTTTTTTTTTTAATTCGTCACCAGAGGGATAAGGCCAAAATTTACATTTAACAGCGCATTTATCAAGTGAATATAAAGACCAAAATTCCCTAACTGGAAAGGATGCAAGTTCAAGACGTCTGTAAGGCTGCCAGTTCCAATTTTTTACTTTTAATGTTTTAATTGGATATTTTTGTGTTTTTTTAAAGAATGTTTTAGCCTGACGACCTAGTAGCCTACAAAGAAATGTTGGGTTGTTGAAGGTGTTCTGGAACACATGATCAGAATAAATGGTGGTTTCAAAAAATAATTTTTGGACAGAAATGTTGGGTTGTTGAAGGTGTTCTGGAACACATGATCAGAATAAATGGTGGTTTCAAAAAATAATTTTTGGACAGACTGTGTCTTTTGTGATTAAAATAAATTTTCATCCGGCGAAATTCTACAAACAAGAATTGTTTCTGTCAAAAATAAAAGGCTGGAATTACAAGGGAGAGTTTCAAAGTTTGGAAAAATACTATTCGATCAGTATATACCGGGTTGAGTGTCGATGTTGATGTCTTCCGTGCTCCAAAAAGTTTCAAATTGTTGTCTGAAGACAAGGGAAGACCAATTGGTATTCATTATTTTATGTCACTTCTTGTGTTTGTTATCCAAATGTGTTTGTTGTCTAAACATAAAAATCTTTCGCGAAATTTTCTTTATCCACTGTACTGTAATATCCAACGAAAACACTGTTTTGTAGATATATTTACACTGAAATAATTACATAATAAAAACGTGAACTTCAATTCACTCAAAACTTTGATCTTGTAACATAACACCTTCCTCCACTTGTCTTCAATTCTTTTCTTGCCATGTTAACAACTTATAAGTCATTAGAAATATTACTAAATCCAATTTGGAAAACTTAATTCAAAAATCTTAATTTTTTTTATATTTTTCTTACTATAAAGATTTTATTACAACTTTAGAGAGATTTTCCTATACATATATTTTATTACATTTGTAATACATTTTTGTGTGTACAGTAGTTTTTTAAGACAATAACTTAAAGAGAACTTTGAAAAATAATTACAAATAATACAAAAAATGATTTTTAATATTAAATTGTCAATTTTTTTCTGTGTTAACATATTAAGGTAATATAATATTCTAAATTTCTAAAAACATTTATATTACATTCATAATATTGATTGTAATATTTGGATATGATTGAATAAACATATATTTACATTATAAACATTAAAAACCAAAAGTTATCACATGAAATTATACACAAAAGTTTTAAATTTTAAGAATATGCTCTTTGATGATTAACTGCACTATGGATTGTCTTAACTAACATACACACAACTATAGAACCATATTATTGTACAGAAAAGCTAGCAAACTATATTTTTGACAAGAACACTTAGAGATAATTTTAATGTAAAATATGCTGGAACAGTCATTAGTTTAATTCTTTTTTAATATTAACTAGATGGATTGAAACATTTGAAAAGAAATTGTCATCATTAGGAACATAATGTCAATATAGACACTAATTATATATGATACATTAATTTGTTTTATGTTAAGCAAGATCACAGTAAATGTTCTTTTCATATCATATTGTCATTGCTCTAAATTAAGTAAAAATACTTTTGGTATGTATAAGATAAATATATATGTTACTAAGATAAGTTTTTCATAACTTGATTATTGTATCTTACCTTTTTTTTTTTTTATCTAATAAAAATATATAAAAAATATTTAGGAACAAGATTTTATACAAGACTTATAGTAATGAAGATGATCTTTTGTATTATGATATGCATGATGAAAGTTGACTGTAAGTAAGCGAGAAGAAAGTGGACGGAAATGTTTTATTTTGAAAATTTCCAAACATTAGTATCAATAGTTAACTATCAAGGATATAATTAAATTTTAAAAGAATCATAATGCATATAATGACTAGAATTTTTTTTCCACTTTAGGTAACTTGGTCCCTTATAAAATTTTATAAAAGCAACTTTTATGCATTTCATTTAAATTTTTCAGAATATATATTTCTGCTTAATATTTGTTTATGTTAATGATAGAAACATAGTCACATTCAACAAATATTTTGAAATTGATATTAAATACTAATAATTACATATCACAGAATGAATCATTTTACAACAAATATAAAATCAAACTGTTTTTTAAAATCTTTCTATCTTTGTTGAATTGTATCTACACAACTTTCTAATATTATACATCAGATAAGAATAACTCTCCACAGATAATAAAATGAGATTTAAATGAATTTCTAATATGATACTGAAATGAAGAAAACTGGAATAGAAATTCAGTTGTCATCAAAAATGATCCCAGAAATTTTATGTATATACTCTCAAATAATAGCTTTAAGACTAGAAAAAAATATTGAATCATTTAAGAAATACATATTCTGCAATTATGATGTAATTTTATGTTAAATAATAAGTCTGATAACATTAATCATATCATTGAAGCATTTTTACCAGTATGATAATGATACTTTAAAATCTCTCAATAACATTAATTAGAACAACTATGATGATGATGACAACATTAAAAATCAATATATTCTTTTAAAGAATATTACTTAGAGGACTTAAGTGGTATCCAAACAAATGGTCCGTAATTTTAATCTGTCTGCCAAAACACATGCTGCTTCATTAGAACCACCACAATAATGAGATGATGAGAATACAGTTAATAATTTTCCTTTGAGTTGTACTTGAAATCCAGCTTGTTGAACTTCATGTGCTCGTACAACATGAGAGAGACTATTTTTATCAAGAAATGTTTCCAATGCTTCTGCACTAAACATGTGAGCTGTACCTCTGTTCATATTTTCTATAAAGCCATCATTTTCTAACATTTCTTCTTTCTTTTTCTCTGAGATACAATCTACACGAATTGGATCACTCCACATTAATTCCCAAGCTAGAGGACTTTCTTTTTCTGGATTAGGAAGTGGAATTGGAATATCATTTATTGAAGAAATTAAACCATTTCCAAGCCAAGGAGGTTGAATTCCCCCATGTGCACAGAATACTTTTCCATCAACAACTGCAGCAATAGGCATAACATCAAAACATTCATTGACTGATTCCCAGATTTCCTTTCCTAGAACTTCTCCAAATTTCTTAATGCATTCTGAATAAAAACTGAACATTTTCTGTATACTGCGTATTTCATGGTTTCCTCTCAGCAGGAAAAATTTATCTGGTGCTAAAATCTTCTGCGCAAATAAATAAGCAATCACTTCAACACCATATTCACCCCTATCTATATAATCTCCTAGAAATAAAAAATTACTTGGTGTTAATAATGGACCCATTCTCCACAATGCTTTCTCAAAGCATATCAAATCATGAAAATTCCCATGGATATCTCCAAGAATGTATGTGGGAGAATTCAAACATAAAAGTCTTGGTTCTTTAGCCATTACTTGTTGAGCTTGTTGACATATGATTAAAAGACAATGAGCAAGAGCTTTGTGATCAACTTTACCCCAGTCTAATGCTTTTTTTTCAATTATTTTGGCACCATTTGTAGCACTTTCCCTCTTAACCGGTCGCTCAAAATATCTCAGACCAGTTAACATTTCATTGGCATGAGATTTTTGATTAAAAGAATCCACAGATGACAATCTTTCAAATCTAAGTTGTTCACTGATTCTTGCATCTTTTGACATTGCAGCAGTTCCTTCCAGTTCCCATAAGGAAGAGACATCGATAAGTGTGCCAGTGCGACGAACTTTTACAGAATGTGTTGCCAATTCGTAACAATCGTTTCCTTTAATGGCAGAATCACAATATTGTTCCAAATTGTCAAACTTGAAATAATCTGTTTTATTTGTTGGTTTTATGCTATCACTTAACTTTGGACGTTTGCATTTTGTACGTTCACCATCGAGGTGTCTCTTGTTTCTCACGGTAGGAATAATGGCTGTCGGAAAGCGAAAAAGTAACGAGGTTCCTCGAAACTTAAGCTGTCCGACTGCGGATAAAAAAACATTTAAAAGAAGCGTTTTACTTTTTTCAATCCCGAAAACTTTCATTCCATTTTCTGCACTTTCTTTTAAACTATCTTCATCCACCGGAAGTCCCTTTAATCGTTGAATATCGCTGACCATTTGGAAATATTCAGAGTAATCTAATTTATCATCTCTATCAGAGTCATAAAATCTAAAAATATAACGGCAACGGATTTCTGCAGGAGGACCGCCATGTTGAGTGGAAGGTTCCATGGCAGCCAATCCCATCAGGACATCGTTGAAGCAGAGAAGTCCTTTATTAGCAATATCGAAAGCACGAAAAATACTATCTAAAGAATCGTCTTCTTTCCAACCTAGAGATAACATAAATTCTTTAAACAAAATTTTGTTCATCGTATGTGACGGATAACAACATTGTAAAAAATCACTAAAGAGAAACTTTTGTTCCTGAATGCCAAAACCAGCAGATTCAAATAATTCGTGATGTGATTTTGACAAATGGGATTTTGATGGCAATTGTCCATTGATTCCAATTTCTTTAACAAGATTGTTTTTTAAAACAGTAGGATCTTTCTGAAGTAATTGCATTAGCTCAACCGGTTCATAACCCTTGAGTCCAGTCTCTTCTTTGGCTAAGAGTTCAATATCCTTCAAGGTAAACCAACGGATACTTTCGTCACAGATGTCCATTATATTTTCCAGTGTAGTATCTAACTCGATTATATAGATCACATTAATGTATGCTTTATCACTGGGGCGTAGTTGCATCCTGTTTATAGAAAATATACCTTGGACTGTAAAGCAAGTTCCCAAGAGTGTAGTAGCTAATTTTGTTGCTGCTATGTACCAGTTTTCTTGCGGCGTGATTTCTTTAAAGGGAAACCACCATCCCTTGTAATTTTTCGATTGCACTAGTACAAAATGATCGTCTTTCTTGATAATCAAGGTGACACAATCGCTGCCTTGATTCATGACCGACGAAGTAAAGCTTTATAAAGTTGTTCGAATTATAAAAATTACTGAGTGAATATCATTTAAATAAATCCAAATAGTTATGCACAATATAAGTATTACTTCAACTTCTTGCAACCGATTTTATAGGTATGATAGTGCTGCCATCTGGAATGATTTATATATAAAATATATTTCGAAAAAAATTGTAATTTTTACTTTTTAAAATAAATTTTAAAAACAAATATAATTTAAATAACTAAAATATTAATACTGATAAGATGATAATAGAGATTACACGAATTCCATAATTATTATTTTTATTACGTAATACTGAATTTCTTTAACTTTTTTGTCGCGAATCATAATGGCGAGAAGGCAGAAAAAGTCTAATCAGGATGTAATTTGAAGAAAAATGGGAGATTTTCCTTTACCTTTCATACCCCTGATCAGTAGAAAAAAATATCCAAACCGAGGATAACCCCTTTCTCCCTCTCATCAAATACGTGGGTGTTTAAAAATTTTACTGCTATGATTCTACGCAAATTACAGGAATATTTATAAATGTAACTGCGTAATCATCAATCGTGATGTCTAAATTGGACCAATTTTTTCCAATGTACTAAACGAGAATATGTATGATCATTTCGTTTTGCTAAAAAAGGCAAAACAATGATTATATAGCGCTCTTTTCGCTGATCCACTGCTGTCAGTATCGTTGAACAGCAATGTTTAGAAATGCTTAGGATCTCTCGTTTTTCATGAACTATAGAGGGCGCTGCATTTTTACAAAATGGCTACGTTATCTGTGTCGCTTGTAAATAGTAATGTAAAATTAATTGTATATCACTGTCCGATGTAATGATATATGCTGCTTGTAGCTGTTTATCGAGAAATTTTATAGAAGGAGAACAATTATTGCTAACAGGACACGTCATTATGTGGTATCGAAACAAATGAGCGAGATCGTTCTATACATATTTGTGCCCTTTGTGTTGTGGCCGCCAGCTCCAGAGATCCCGAACACTGTCTGGCAACACTTGCCAACAAGAGTGGCTGGCAACGTCGAAAAGAAAGGCGCGAAAGTTCGTGGGATTTGTCCGGGTGTTGCCCGAGGATGTCGGTGACAGTTCTAACCTTTTTAATAAAGTTTTTTTGTTACTGTTCATGTTTGACTGCTTAATGTTAGTTCTAAACATCAGTAGGATTGAATGACAAAGTGTTAAAAAAAACATCAGCTTTGACATTGTCCTGTCAGGGCCGGATTTACAAAAGCTATGTAAGTTGTTGCTTAGGGCCTCAAACATTTGTACAAAAAAGAAAATTGAAGTCAAATTTTGTAATAAACAGTTTTTTACAAACCAACAAAATATACTTTACTATTTATTTTGTGTAGTACTGTATTTCATTAATTTTTTTTCTAAGAATTAACATAAGATCTTTTAAAAAATAATTGATAAAACCAATTTTAAAAAGATTTTTAATGGAATGGGTATAAAAATTTAATTAAATTCAGTTATAAAACGGAAAACTAGTGAAACTTCACTTCTTTTTCTTACAATATTCGTATTAAATCAAGAGTCATAGTCTGATTTAATTCTTTTCCTTTTATGATTGACTTCTAAAACTGTGAAGGGTTGGTAAAGGGCCTTACAGAGTTCAGCTTAGGGCTTCGAAATGCTTAACTCCGACCCTGTGTCCCACACAAAATTACTGGCATTTTAAACTTAAAATTAACTTGTTCATGTAAAGCTGGACAATCGGGAAACTGCCAATTCTTAACAGTTTAATCCACTCTTTCAGAATTCGGAAAAGCTCATAAATATAACCGACCGATTTCCGAATAATCATCTGTTTGTCGTGTGGGAATAGAGGAAAACTTATATCAGGCTCCCATAAAGCCCCGGTCACACTATACGATTTCTAGCCGCATACAGCGTTGTCAGATCTGAGGGTTAAAAAGTAGCGTGATTGTGCTCCAAAAGTAGCGGATTTGAACTGTTTGTAGCCCAAACAATAAAAATGAATTATTTTGCAACTATGCACTTTTACTAATGAGATAAGTTTGAAATATATATATAGACATTCGTTGTATCTGTATCAATTTTCTCTAAATCAAAGCGAGTCATTCTTTTTTTTTTTTTTTTTAACTCTTTTCGTCTTGTGGGCATTAAGAGGACCTCTTTTTTGCAAGCCAATTATGGGTACTGCCAGGCCCACAATGGGGTGACCGGGTGGTAAGGTACAGGGCCCGACATATCCGGACGGACCCCCAAAAAATTCTGGGGATTATTCGATCCCGGGTCCCCCAGAGCGGTAGGATGCCACCTTCACCGCTTGGCTATCCGGCCGAGCGAGTCATTCGCAGGCGAGGCGATTCATTTTTTGAACTTAGAGACTTAGCGACTGCGGCTTTTGTTTTCAGTTTTAAGGCCCCCTGTTTCCATTGTATCAAGAACTGTTGTATCAAAATTTAATAACTTTTCGATCACTTATTGGGAGAGAAAATTGGCAATTCCAACAGGATAATGCTGCCATTCATGCATCAAAGTCAACTAATAATTGGTAGTAACGGTGCGAACTCAACAAATGTCTAGTGTTGCCAGATCTAAAGTTACTAAAACGTAACAAGTTCGATACTCGTTTAATTCTTGTTTTAGTACTAAAAAGTACTAAAGAATTAAACGAGCATCGAACATGCTACGTTTTAGTAAAACTATCGTTCATTGCAAATACAGTCGACCCTCTATAAGACGGTAGATACGTTCCGTCCTTTATGAATCGATTTCTTACGAGTCCTTGCCAATCACAGCCCGACACGTATGCACTTTACGGACTACGGCTGTTTGAAAAGTTTTCTTCCATAAAATTAATCGATTCTAGACTAATTCAACTCAACATTTTCAAAATACGTATATATTTTTTGGAAATAATTCGTATAAACTACGCTATAAACAAAAAATTGTAGGATTACTTACCGAGTGTACACCATTCGACATCGCCGTTGCTCAAGCTTGTTTTCGTCGCGGAACAGCTCAGCAAACCGCGGCCGCGATTTCTGATGTTATTTTTCTGCGAAAACTTCGTTGAACTTTGGAGACATCATTAATATAAATAATTTTAATCGCCGTTGAATAAGGAATGTTTCTTTCACACGAAATGTATAAAATTACAGTACTGTNGATATTATTTTTCTGCGAAAACTTCGTTGACCTTTGGAGACATCATTAATATAAATAATTTTTATGGCCGTTAAATAAGAAATGTTTCTTTCACAAGAAATGTATAAAATTACAGTACTAAACAGACGATAGGTCGCCTAACTCGCCGTAGCGTGACGCTAGACGGCGAAAAATATATATTTAATTATAATAAAGTTACAATAAATTAAGTTAATATATAATTATATATACAGTACCTAATTTATATATAATTAATATATAATTATATGTACAGTACCTAATTTATATATAATACTGTACAGACAATAGTAATCTCTTCGTAGCGTGGCGCTTGACGGCGGAAAGTAGTTCGGCTGCCCGATGACGTTTTACGTAATTATAAAAGTTTTTTTTACCGTTTTTTACGGATACTGTCGCAATTTTTTCGCCGTCTTATAGGAATCGTAATTATAGGAACCCGTCTTATAGGGGGTCTACTGTAGAAATATTGAACAAACAAAACTTTAAGTAAAATAAAAAATATATAAAAACATGGCCGACAGTAATACATTTAATTTCATTACACTTAACTGTATAAATAAAGTTGCAACGTTAAACAAAGATAAAGATACTTTGCTTCCGTTTTCCATCCGTTGTTCGCTCCTGTAGACCAGTGGTTCTCAACCTTTTTTGTTGATGTACCCCATTAGCCCATTAGTTGTTTCTCAAGCACTTCTTATATTTTGGTATGTAAATTTTATAATCACTGCGTTAGATGTATACAGCCCTTACAACTGAGCGCCATAAAAAAAACTAACTAACTAACTATAACTAAAAATGAATTACTTATTTTATGTAAATAATAATAAATTTAATCAGGTACATACATTTATTAATTATTATTTGACAAGTATATTATATAAAATCACAGAAGTCATTTCAATACATGCATAAATTACATTTCCTAAAAATAAATAATTATAATTAACAATAAAGAAAATTTAAATTATTCTATAATAATTTCTAACAAAATTTAATGGGATATTTGTTGCAATAAATCTTCAGCAATTTTTTCGTGGTTCCCACGTTGTTAAATAGAGATTATAATTGTGTACTGACAATGAAAGTAATGGCTGCGAATTTATAATGCGCAGAACAATACATGAATCTTTCAATTTTTGTAACAAATGTAACGTATAAATTTGCTAAATATCAAGTAATGTGCGCATGTAGTGACACGTATTTCATGGTGGGGGTACGATCCAGGCCTCATTATTCCTAATACCAGTAGTCCAGTAAAAACACGAAAAGCCCCAATCTTATCGAGCAATAATTATACAATATTTAGCATAAAGGGGATGAAGACACGGGACTACTCATTGGTATTGCGCAAGTATGAAGAAGAGTAGAGAAAAGGTAATTAAGGGAAGAGGCGAAGGGAAAAAGTAAAGCGAGATAGAAAAGGGGATGAAAAGTAATAATTATTATAGAATAGAAAAAATATATTT
The DNA here is from genome assembly GCF_000671375.1 of Centruroides sculpturatus. Taxonomy (NCBI): domain Eukaryota; kingdom Metazoa; phylum Arthropoda; class Arachnida; order Scorpiones; family Buthidae; genus Centruroides; species Centruroides sculpturatus. The sequence continues at coordinate 156,044 of NW_019385011.1, read as the reverse complement.
TTTTTTCTATTCTAAAATTAATGCTCGGTTAAACCGTAATTTTACTAGACTACAGGTTCACGCAGCACTAACGGCAGAAATAGACAGACAAATCAAATGGACAAACAAGTTGTTCAGACTGTTAAAAGGGAAATTGGTGTTCACACTGGGGTATTTTAAAGCAAGTTTTTGTTGTTTCTTGTGTTAATAATTTACAGCAAATTGATTAATATACGCCATTTTATAATGAAAATTAGATGTACCCCTTCGATTTACGCTAGTACTCCTAGGGGTACATGTACCACCAGTTGAGAACCACTGCTGTAGACAATCCACTTCACAAACAGGGAGGCGACCTTGCTTGTGAAATTGTGAATTGTCTACTGGAGCAAACGACGGATGGAAAACGGAAGCAAAGTATCTTTATCTTTGTTAAACGTTGCAACTTTATTTATACAGTTAAGTATAATGAAATTATACAAAACTAATAAAGTTTTATTTAATACAATAAATGTTTTGTGATTTTATATATGAAAATAAAAAAGTAGTGTATTTTTAAGATTTGTAGCCTAAAGATAATTATCACTAGCCAAAAAGTAGCGTGTCGCCCAATTTGAAATTTTTGTAGCGAGGGCACTTAAAAAGTAGCCCAATCCGTTACTTGTAGCCCAATCTGGCAACTCCGGCCGCATAGGCCACTGCAACAAGCGCGAGTCGCGGTTATTACAGTTGCTTCTCGTGGTTACACATTGTTCGTTGACGTTGCAACTCGGAAACACGTGACCATGTAATAAACCAATAAAATTACAGTAGCTTTTTTTTACTACTTTCGTGAGTTTGCCGATATTTTACGTTCTACTTCAGGGTATTTACGGAATTTTAGCCACTTTTCTTATTAAAATAGCAAGCAGTTTCTTTTCTGGAATGAATAAAAGAAAAAAGGCGATTATTTTGATAGAGCTGGCGAGAATACACGAAAAGATAAAATCTTCCATAAAATCCCACAGGTATTTGTGAGCCTGAATAAGCTCGATCAATTTCGATTCTGTAAAAGTATTATTCCTCTAACTATCCTCCATGATGATGAACTACTGTATTTCCAATGTTGTCACCGTATGACGTGGCACAAAGGTGTTTGTTGATTGGATGCGCGTTTGCAATCGTCACGAGTAGAACAAACTTTTTGTTTCTAGTTGCGATTGCAGTGGCTGGAAATCGCATGGTGTGACCACAGCTTAAGGCTTTGAAATTGCAATTTGGAACGCAACAGAAAGCTTTGCTTTTTTTTATCGCTATTCATCTTTACTGCTGATAATACACAAGAATGAATCAAACGACCCAGATAGAATAGTTTTGTTTTTAAACACCAGAGGGCGAGCATCTGGTGAAATATGCGAATAGTCGTCAGAGACGTACGACTAAATATTCAGATGGCACAACGCGCTGATTGGTCGGCTGAATGACGTCAACCTATTAAAATCGGAAATGTTGATCAATTAGCCTAAACTTTGTATTGTTATTGTTGTTGTTGTGAGAGTGGGCAGACATTATAGTTATAGACATTTCATCTAAAACTTGATAAAGGGCACTTATAATTTCACGAGCTCTTGTGTGTATTGAAATTAATGTTAAAATTATTGCAAAATTTTCAGATAAACTAAATTACGTGATATTAGAGATTTTAATGTTAAGACAGTTTTAAACATCAAGAAGTGACTTTTATCTGTTTTGTATTTCAATAAAGCTTTTTTGTACATTTACTATAATAATAAAATAATCAAAAACAACAAATGTAAATTGCAAATTAAGATTTTTTCACATTATAAGACAACTAGCATACCTGTCGCGCATTGCTGCGATCTCAGAAGAAAGGAAATTCAATTTACATTTTATCATTTTTATTAAAACTTATTATTATTATTCATTTCCATCGGGAAAACATTTCAAAGTGTCGTTTCAATTCTATTTATTTATTGGAGTACTTGTAGATACACGATATTTTTTGTTTCTCCGTCTGGTGCATACACGAAGAAATCAGGTTTTCCGACGCGTGAGCCAGCCACATACAGTTGTCCATGCGAGAAGCACGGATTCTCCAAATTTAGTCCATACACTCGCAGCGATTGTCAGAAGTGNGCAAAATAGGTTAATAGCGATATACTAATATACTAATTACATGGGATATAATAATATACTACACTAATAATGGATTTTTTCATACTTTTCGGTTATCCGACTTTTCAATTATCCGACCAACCCCAGTCCCCAATTAGGGCGGATAATCGAGGTTCTACTGTATTTAATTGTTTATATATATATATTACAACAGAATATGCTAAGTGGAAATGCAGATTACTGTAGTTAACAATTTAATATATATTTTCACCTAAACATAATTCATAGTTTTTAATGCATAATTGTTAAAACATTTTAAATAATAAGTTGTTTTTTCTACAAATTCTGTAATCCATTGGTTTGCTTTTCAAATCAAATCTCGTGAAAACTTAAATATAGACACTGGATATCACTTCACTTTATATTTTCCTATGCAACCAGGTATACAACACAAACAAAAATAGCTTACTATGAAAACATTACAGTACAAATGCAACATTACTTTTTCTTGACACTTATATTGATAAACAATTTCTATGATGAAATGTATGGGAATTCTTATTTAAAACATATATAACTATTATATTCAAAGGAATTTAAATACGGTATTATTGATAGTTAAATAATTTATATAAGAATTCTATACTTTTAATTTGAAAAATGGTCATACAAATTTGATCAAACATATTTACAGATACCGTATATCTATTATGGAACTGGATACATGAAATTTCTGTAAATTTGAAAAGTGTTGTTTCTTAACACAGATTTTGAACTGACATTCAAAAGCACAGTCTTGTCTATTGACAGAAAGAACTGTCAATCCTAACTAAAGCATTAAATATTTTTTTCTGATGAGAGTAATCTATGGAGAATATTCTTTATTCAAAATTGTTCAATAACTATCACATTTAAACTTTATAACTTGTTAAGCGAGATTTGTGAAAATTCCTTTCAGAGGTATACAAAACTAAATTTTATTGTTTCATCTATATTAAATGCATATGACAAATTCAAAAAATATTCTGACTTGTCTCAATTATAAATTTCATCCTTTCTTGAACTTTTCATGAATAATATCTGTAACAAAGTACTGTATAAATTTTCTGTTATTCATTATCTATGCACATTATAATTTAAAATATTTAAATTTAAAACACTAATCACACTATTAAAATTATCTATTGTGTATGATTGGTTCAGAGGTACAGTACATAAANAATCATTGGTGGCGGAAACGAAGGAAGAAGTCCAACGAGCTGGACCCTTCGATCACCCGATTGGTGACGGAAACGAAGGGGGAAGTCCAATGGGTTGTATCCTTCGGTCACCGGATCGGTGGCGGAAACGAAGGGACAAGGCTAACGAGTTGGATCCTTCGGTCATCGGATTGGCGACGGAAACGGAGGGTGAAACCCAACAGGGCAGATCCTTCGGTCACCGGATTGATTCGGTAATGATCCCGGTAGGGCTGTGGGAGGAAGACCTCACAGTATCGTGTGAGCCGGCGATGGTGACTCGTGTCGTAACAGACAAGTTACACCAACCCACGGACGCTCTAGTATCAGAAGGGGGTCACCGGATGTTATTAGACCGAAAGGAGAAACTCCAGGAGAAGGGAGAAAGACATAAAAAGGGTTCAAAGGTAGATGGGAACGAAAACCATCAGGAAAAGGAGCCGGAACCTCTCTCAGAGGCGGGGTGCGGTAGAAATAGCGACGACAATGGGAAAGGAACGGAAGTACGAGACAACCAGGTCCGGGACGAGTCACTTTCCCGATTGTGGGAGGCCGCTAAGCTTAAGAAAGATGGGTTAACTGTAGAGAACAGAATACTATATCGGCAAGATAGTTGGTTCGGCAGGCCCATTAAGCAGATAGTTGTTCCCCAAGATCGGACAGCGGAAGTGCTAGATTTAGTACACAAAGCTCCGTGCGGTCAACAGTTAGGCAGTCGGAAATCGGCGAGTCGCATTCGCGAGAGCTTCTATTGGCCGGGAATGGCGACCGACATCCGGAAGTACTGCCAGAACAGTTATAGGTGCCTAGTAAGAGCGCCTGATCTAGTCCTAGATAGGACTCCAGATACACCACTTACTTGGTTCTCAACCCTGTTTCAAGTGGGTAACATAGGCAAGATTGAATCGGTTGATCTCTCGTCATCTAACGGTCATCGATACGCGGTTTGCATAATCAGTTTACGCAACCGCTTGTCAGAAGTAGAAGAGATGAGATCGCTGGTCACCTGTTTGGTATTTTTGCGATTCTTTACGCAGACGGGTTTTCCCGAAATGATTTGTTACGATCAGGGGACAAATTTCACCGTAGGGTTGACGCGTGAAATGACCCGTATGTTAGAAGTGGGGAATGTAGAGATAGATCCGATCAAAGCGATTCCCGATATTGCAAGTAAACACGCGGCCGTGAAACGAAAAGAGTATGCAGTGCCTTACAAGTTGGAAGCACGGCAAAAGGGATATAACATCAGGGATACGGATCTCGTGGAAAAGTCTTCCCCGGATGACAAATTCGATGTCCGGTGGGAATGGCCGGATGTAGTAGAAAAGCGAAGTTTCGCTGTAAGAATAGTACTCGGTTTCGATGGGAGACTCGGGGAACCGGATCAAACTCGTCCCCGCGACAGCTGTATGATCGTGGACGAGGGGACGAGAGAGTAAGGGGAATTTCTCCGCTTTCCCCGACATCGGCACAGACCGAGCTGGATGACGTGCCGTTGGATTACAACTCGATGTTCGGTAGTAGACCGAAAAAGAAAAACATCTGGACGCTTACTGGAGGGTGGATCCCGAAACGGTTTACCCCATACCGGATTGCGTTGGCTTTACGAAAGTGGTTAGTAGGCATAGGTAACAAAGGCATCTCTGCGCGTAGACGGGTAAAATTCCCGGATGTTCCGGATGTATGGGTCAGTTCGACATCGGACGATTTTTGTAAGATTGTTTGGTGTTGTGAAGGGAATCAAACAGGCTTAAGTAAGCTCAGTTTGATCCTCGGCCGTGGAGGTGTCGGGAATAAAAATCGTCTAGCGCGCGGTTTTCCCGCCTTTTCGTGAACGACCGTTATCGCCATGGAAACGGCGATAACGACATTTTGAAAACTCGACCGCTGATTGGTTAAGAAACATCGGACGATCGGCGGACGTCTTATACAGCTGGTAGATGCTGATTGGTGGAGTTCAATGTAGCTTCAATCCTATAAAAGCAGTGAAGTTCTGGCGGGAAGTTTAGTTT